>NW_010161769.1:0-20976 GCF_000695765.1 Mesitornis unicolor | reverse complement strand
GGAGGTTCCACTTAAATTTGAGAAGAAGTTTGATCTGCTAAACTGAGAAATGAATATGAAGATCTACTAGCAGGCATGTTTTTTAAAAAACTTGAAGTCTCAGTGACTGAATGATAGTTCAGGCCCATTTTTGTTATTCTTATCTGTTCTATAATGCCCTCTGGATTCTGAGTGTTTCAAACTGGTCTTTTCCACCAAAGCAGCCTGGTTGCGTTGTGTTCCTTCTATTTTGTTGCAAAAAATGTCCTCCCTTCTGTGGCATAATTATGCTTCTATTCAAACATATGTAGGGCAACAAATTATGCCAAGCCATTAGAAAGCACTTTTCAAGAAGAAAGGGAAAAAAAAGAGTAGAAAACCATGGGCTCCAACAGGCAAAACCTTGGGAGATTTTGCCGCAGAGGTTTGTCATGATTGCCACTGTTCCCCCACGCTGTTCCTCCTCAGCAGAGTGAGCTGGAACTGCTCAGGTCCCCTTCAGGGGGTACGTTACTGCAGGCTGCTCAGGAACATCGCCTCGTGTTCAGATGTGGATTTATACGAACTGAACCTGCTTTGCATTTTCTCAGTTCTGGTTTGTGCGTGCGTTACCCCGCATCAGAAGCAGTGACGGGCAGCTCTGATCTGTGCTGCTGGCTGAGACCCAGAGATCTCCAGCTGCCGCTGCAGCTTCTCCTTCAAAGGCATCCATGAGAAGGCTTTCTTGAGCAGCATACAGGTTTATAAAGGAATGTGGGGGTTGGGTTTTTTTGCAATCTTAGTTTTAAAAGAGTATTTAGGGACATTACAGCCTTGTATATCCCACCCAAGAATATTAAAACCATGATTCTTGCGTTTTAAAATAAAGGCTAAAGTCTTCACTGCTCTCTGCCTTCACCTAAGGAAAGGTGAAGTAAAATAGGGTGCATATCACCATGCAACCTTGGACGAAAAATTTTGTGCAGGATTTAGATACTCCACCAGAAGGGTCTCCCCTGGACACACTGAGGGAACTGCAGGAGAACATTAAGTTTTCAGTTTGTTCAGTGTATGTTACGTAGGGCCTACGATTAACCATCCTCTCTACTTAATGGGGTCCTGCAGAAGAGAGTGGTGGTGGGTCTTTCTGATGTGCTAAAATGAAACAAGGGAGTTCATGTCTGCATCTTAGGTGGATCATCTTAAGTGGCTTTCTTTCCCCTGTTTGTTTGGCTTTTTTAACCCTACCTTTTAGAGCCAGGTGATCCCCCACAAATTCTCTATTGATGAAGGGAAAGGGAGGGTGAAATTGAAGTATTTTGCCAGTGGCCTCAGCAAGTTCAGTTCTAGGTTCGTGCAGGTAGATGTTGAGGGAAGCTGCACCTCTTGCCCCAGGATTAGAGCCATCGCTGTTCCTTTCTGTTCAGTGCAGTTCACAGCTGGCTTGCCCTGCATTGTGTACCTCCATATCCTGGTAGGCTTCCTGAAACTGCCTGCATTTTATAGTATTGAAAATAAGGGATCAAAATCCTTCTGTCCTCCTTGCTGTGGTGACCCTAGCTTACAGGAGAACCAACCACAGTGGCCCCATCCCTATAATTGTGAGAGTATTTGGCATTAGTTCTCTGGGAATGGTTTGCGTGGTCTTGGGTTTTGTTGTTTCACATAGGAAATCTCAGGGGATTAAGTGTATATAAGGGGAGTCTTTGGACTTGTCAAATTCTCGTGTTTAAATCAAATACATGCAAGATTTCTAAAAATTAGTAGCTTCGTCAAAAAAGGTAGCCTTCCAGTTTTTGCATCCCTCAATCCCTGCCACGTTTCACAGCTCTGGGCTGTTGCCTTTACTGGTTTAGAAAAAAATAAAAATGAAAATTTTCTCTGCATGTTTGGAAACAAACAAAAATGCTTCGATTGCTGATAAAACCCATGCTGATGCCTGGAAAAATTTCTGTCCAAAGAGCTCATTTGTGAACACTTACAAGGAACTGGATGTGCAGACGGTCGGACATTTAGCGATAACACTCACTAGCAGCTTTGTGTTTTAGGGGTTTGTGCCGAAATGTTTAACCCTTTGCTGAGAAAAGGGCGCAGTCCAAGGAGGGTATTTAGCAAGGTGGTGTCTTGGCTCCTTGCTTCTGCTCTCCCTGCTATCAAACTGCTGCGGTTTTATCAGCAGCAGCACAGAGCCAAGTGAGCTTTGCAAGGCTATCAATACCCAGGGAGGTGTTTTTAGGGAAGCCCAACCAGGGGTCTGTGCTTGTAATATTAAAATCCAAAGGAAAGAGAAGAAATAACTGCTTGTAGTGTTCACAATTTGCTCTGGTTTTGGTATTTTAGTCAATAACTGAGCTCTTCAAATCCTCCAGGAGTTTTACTGACTTAAACAGTTGCATGTTAGCCTATCTTTAAAAGGAGAAATGGAAGTTTATTAAATTCCATGACTCTTCTTGACGTAGCCTGGAGGTTGTTTCTCATGCTTCCAGTTGCAGGAATACTGCTACAAGTACTTCTCAGAGCCCTTGAGCCCATCAAGTTGTTGCTCTTACCCCAGCCCCAATCACCTACTCAGACACTACAAGCACTGAAGTGTTCACACTGAGGACTTGGGGGTTCTTTTCTTCTCCCCTCTCACTTAGAGATCATAATCAGAACAGGTTGCTAAACTGCATCAATGTCGTGTCCAAGCTAAATCTTTGTGAACGCTAAAAGTGGTGGCAGAGAGGCAAAAGCTCCTCACGGGACAGGTTTTACCACCAGCTGCCAGCTCAACGCCCGCGGCTGCCCTACCCAATCAGGCTGTTCCCCTCTGTTAGACCTGAGAAACTCAGTGTGCGTGTAACTTGCTCCTGACTTACTCAGTGTGTAGGTGCTCAGAGTTGCAAAGTTGCTGCATGGAGGTGAGCTTGCTGCTTGTCCTTGGGAACTGAACAACTAACTTGGAGTGGTTTGCTGCTTAGGAGGTTTTAGGTGGTGGTTTGCCCTTTGGAGAAGGTGACCGCTCACCTATAAGTGGTTAAAAGCTGTCCCTTCATGACATCTCATGTGGATGTACTGCTGTGTTAGGAGCTTAGATTACTGTCACCAGATTTAGTCTGGTGCTAAAAGCCAAGTTGGGAGTTTAAGTGGTCTCAGCTCATGCAGGACTGCTGCAGTCAGAGCTCCTGTGTGCGCTTCTGCTTCATCTCACAGATGAAAAACTGCCTGAGAGAAGTAACTTAATGACAGCTGCGTGCTAGTGGGAGCGAGCTCTGGCTGGCAGCTCCCTTCCTCCTCCACCTGACTCAGCTCCTTGGTTTCTGCTAAAAACCAAGGAATTGACTATTTCACCTTTGCCGGGGGTAAAAGTTGTCACTCGGCAGCGATGGGCTGTAAATTGAAATCCAGCTTCCCTGTTTGTAACGTGTGGCCTGCTGATTGCTCGGGGTTGGAGCAGGGCACCTCGCCCAGGAGTGGCTTGGAAATTGTGGGCTCCGTGCGGCAGCCTGAGCAGATCAGGGAACCTGCTCCTCAGCATACGTTATTTGAGTACATTTGGGGTTGTTTCTCATGCTCCCAGCAGAAGGGAGGTGAAGAGAGTGTTTTGGGAAGCTTCCTACAGTCAGGCTTTGTGTTTGAAGGTCACAGGTGAGGTTTTGAGCTTCTCACAAGGGGATGCCTCCTTGTGGCATCTCTACATGTGTTTGAGAGCCCACCTGTCCTGGTGGTGCGTGGCTCCATGACACAAGCTCCCCTGGAGCCTGGGAAGTCAATGAAGTGAATGAAGTCAATGAATGACTTGCCAATGAAGTCTTGGTCCTCAAACGTGGTGTGGTGCAGTGCATTGCCCCAGCACCAAGGACTTGCTGCCTTCTATAAAGCCCAGGAACTTACCTCAAGGTGCAACAGCTTTCCTCCAGCTCTGCAGGAATCATCGTGGCTATCAGCACAGCTTCTGGAAGCTTCTCCAGCTTTCCAGCACTGCCAGCTCTGCTGGAATGTGTCTTTCCCACCAGCTGGGTGAGGAGCAAACTCCCACAAGAGGCACATCATAGCCTAGACCTCACCTTTTGCCTGAACTCAGAGTTTAAAACTTCCTCAAGTATAACGTAAAAGAAAATGCTGGGGGCAGGCTTAATGTTTTTAAATATACGAAAGGCAGCTGCAAAGCTCAAAGGATTAGACTGGTCTCCATGCCCATTGGGAATACGACAAGAAATGCTGGTCAGCAAAGGAGTAAAGAAGGGATGCTAGAATATCATCTCCTATGGATAGGGAGAGTCACCAGAGAAATACACGACCTTCATCTTCCACCTTTTTTTTAAGGACAAGTCCCATGGAAGGGAGCGGGGGAGTGACCAGCAGACCTGGGCATGACTGTGCCTTCTTGGCATCTCCTCAAAATCAAATAGTCTGACCCTAATTTCTTAATTTTCTTGACTCAGTAGTTGATGATTTTAATGAGACAGCCTGGTTTGATTGTAGCTTTTTTTAACAGCTGAAACTTCTTCCACTGTCCCTGGCTTTTAGGGTTTGGGGGGTTGTTTTGCCTTTGTTTTAACAGACATATTATTTACATTGCCACTTTATCCTTTTTCACCTTTTTTAAAAAGGCTGACATGTCTTTTAGTGCAGCACTAGAATCATGGGTATAACATACAGTCTCGAAATTCACAGTAAATACATCCTCAGAAGCTCTTTCCTTGCACCTACTTTCTTTCCTGAGGCACATCACCTTCAAGAAAATGGCAAGAAGCTCCATTGAGTTCCAGTACCACAACAAGACTGAAATAATTTAATTAGGATGCGTTGGCCATGAGGAAGGCGGCAGAGACCGTGAGATGCTCCCGTGTGGCTGGAGTGCTATCAGCCATGAGCTGGGTGGTCAGGGGACCTCATCTCTGCTGGTGATGAGATGGAAGTGACAGGCAAAAGCAGGGCAAGCCGGGGCTGGCCCTGAGGATGCAGCAAGGCACAATCTGCCATACACCTGTCTGTGGTATTTTTCGGCTTCTCGCTCTAGCCAAGGCCTTGATTTTTCCTGGAGAGTTAACACTCCAAGGACCCATTCTCCTAAAATTTCCTTGTGTTAGTGTTTTCCTGTCAGCAGCAGCGTGTGGGCTCCCATGCAGCAGTGGAGGAGGCTAGTGAGGTCTTCAGCTCTGCAAGGGAAGGGGACAACAAGGTCATTTGTTACCTCTGCTGATGGTGCTGGGGGGATATAGATGGCACCATGAGCCACTTTTTTATAGGGGATGAAGACAGGATGCAGAAAAGAACAACAAAAACATTGAGGCCGTTTTCTTAATGGAAGACAGAGCAGCATCTGCCTGAAATCACAAGTTATTCTTTCTGGGAGGAAATATGGAAGAATAGAGATGAATATGGAATAATAAGGGAGAAAGCCCAGGGGTAACCAAGGGGCTGAACCATCATCTTTGCTGGTGGGTCCCGTCCCATCTTATAGAAATGGGGTGTCCCTGGAAACAGTCTCTTGTATTTTGTCTCCATATTGACCTCCCCCAGGAACAGGGGGGAGATACTTGCTCCATCCTTGTGAAAGCTCAACCCTGAGGCATGTTGTGTTGTGCAGATACCTTACAACTGGTGCTGTGTTGGACTCCTGCTCCATCCTCAAATGGCCTCTTGGGAGCTCATCTGCGACAAAAGTTTTGGAGTTTTTAAACAAGATTATTGAACTCTGTGACTCTTTCTACGGCTTGTGCAAGGGGACGCAGTGGGACCAAGCCCATCCTCCCATTGGCTTTCATCTTCCATTTTCTCTCCTCTGTTTTCAAGCTCTTTGCTCTCCTCTTATTTATGCTCCCTGCCTCAAGTCCATTTTGCTTTCCTGGGTCTAGAAATCCATTACTCCACTCCCGCTGTCCCCTTTTGCCCGGTGCTGCTCCGAGGCCACTGTGTGCCACCTCCAGCAGAGAGCTTGTAGAGAGGATGGGACACAAGGGCCAAGCCAGTGATGCAGGCAATGGTTGCTCTCGAATGTGATGGCATCGGTGAGCATCCAGGAGGGTGTCTTGTCCCTAAGGCAAGGTTGCTTGCCTAAGCCTAAGCATAGCATCTGTGGTAATACTGGAGAGGAACAGCGATGAAAACATCTGGTACCTTCAGTACAAGCATCACCACGGTGGGGTAAGTCAAATGCTTTTGTTTCACCTCTCTCCCTGCTGGGAAGGTGCCTCTGTGTCCTGGTTTACTGGGACAGAATTTTAAAGTCAAGTTTTCCGTTGAGGAAAACTGCAGTGTTTTTAAGGACTACAGCACTATTTCACAGGAACAGAGTTGATAAGACATTTTGTGGCTGGTCCTGGTAGGCAGGTTGCCATAGTGCTCAAAGTCTTCAGCAGTCTTGAGATAAACAGGTGCAGAAGCTGGGAGGAGTGAAAGCCAGGGCAGATGACCCAGGCTCACCAATTAATACTATTCTGTAGCATAAGCATCACATTCACTATAAATTGGGGAGTTTGCTGGGGATGGCCTTTCTGCCCCTCCTGTCCTTCCTTCTCCGTCTTCCCTCTTCCGTGGCTGATACCTTGAGAGAGACTTATTTACCATCCTAACCCTGAGGCCTACTCCCCCACGATACTGGCTGAGTATAACTCTGTGTATTTTATATTATAGCTTTTATTAATATTAGTTGTTATTGTTATTATTATTTTATTAAATATATTTCTATTTAAACTCACAAATTCCTTTCCTTTTCCCAACCCTCTCCCCAGGTGGGGAGTAGGCATCATGTGATAGAGCAACTGTATAAACCACAACACTCTGTGATTCCCACCTTTAGTGGGGCCAGCTGCAGGGTATTTTCTGGAGTATGCTCAGAGCAGGTGTCAAGTGCAGCCCTTGGGGAGCATTTTGGGTGTGTGGTGGCAGTGGGGCGAGCACTGGGGAGGGTTCTGGTGGGCACTTGGTGCTACAGCCATCTCTCTGGGGCCAGCTCAGAGGGGTTAACGCAGTGACCTCCTTCAGCTGATTTAGGGTGACGGGTGTTGGATTGGGTTGGAGCAGAGGGGAAAGTGCTTGCCAAATCTTGGTTGACATTGCCTTTCACTGCAGTAGGCTAATTCATCTTTTTATTTTTTCTTTCTTGTAGGAATTTTATACAAATAGAGTAGTGTGAAGTACAAGGCGGGGGGATGATGTGCTTCCAGCCATGGGTGCATCACTGAGGTCCTAACCCAAATGTCAGCCTTCACTTCACATTTTTAACAATATCCAGACAGCAAGGTCAGGGCTGCAACTCAAGCAAATGCATCACAAAAAAAAAAAAAAGTAAAGTATCAGAGACTTTAGATGAAGGCAAATTAATTAACCCTTTGAAGGCTGTAGTGTCTTGAACTGTAGTTTGCCATTTCCCTTAGTCATAATTGCATGACTGTTTTTTGGCAAGAGTATTAATTTTTCTTAAGAGATGTCATCAAACATGGTTTTACTCCTTGTGTTTTCTTGGTGAGTTACATGTGGTGAATCTTTATAGGTGGTATTTCAGGGTTTCTTTAAGAGGAAGAAACTAATTGAAAGCCATTAGGTGCATGAAAGTGATAATTAAGACATTCCATCTCCTAATAAAAGGGGTTTTTTTGCAATAATTTCTTTGGTATTTCAAAAGAAATCTCCTTTCAAAAGAGAGAGAAAAAAAAAGAAAGCTTTTTTCAGAAATTCTTCTTGATCTTTTTTCCCCCAGGCCTTTCCCGTGGCTCTGGCTGCTGCCTGAACTGTGTTCTGCTGGTGTTACACCCGATCATAGCTTCCTCTCAGCACTCCGTGGCTGCCTGTTCCCTCTTTAAATAGCTCATTGGCAACCATTCACACCCCTCCCCTGCAGCCCTGGCATCGCCTGGTTCCCCTCTGATCTCAGGCTCTTCAGCAAAACCATGGTGAAACTCACCAGAGAAGCTCCACCAGTAACTGTGAGGCAAATGCCATGTGGGTCCATCCGAAATCAAAGAAACAGTGCCAAGAGCAGAAATCAGCTAACATGCAAGTTGAAACCGATTTGTGTTGTGGACTGGCTGAGATATGGAAGGTGTGAAGAGACAGGAGAAAAGGTGAATTCTCCTTCCTGTCCTGGTGAGGAGAAGAGGAAAAGATGAATCACCCTTCCTGCACTGTTTTTTGATGTTGGTTTTTTCCATCTCGCTGCTTTCCTCCTCTCTGGGGGTGGATGGAAAACTCCTTGTCAGAAATTAATAAATAAAGCTGTGCTGGGTTCATAGTCATGAAAAGGGTTTGTTGAAGCTGCTTTAAAAACCAGTCCCACAGAAAAGTTAGTAAATCAGTGAGTAATTAGCTGTGTCCTTTCATAAACAGCGTGAAAGATGACCAAAGTGTCTTAGTGTCCTCAAAAGAGGCAGCAGGACAGGGAAGCAGCTCCTATTGCAGTGATCCCTGCAAAGCAGAGAAGGGATGAGGTGTCCCAGGGCTGGAGGAACCGATGGGCCTGGGTGAGAAGGCTGCTCTGACAGCTACAAGCAAGGGCAGATACTTACCAGTATGGCTCTTGTCACTTACCAGTATGGCTCTTCTCAGTGGAGTGGCAATTAATGCACAGCTATGGTTTCCAGTTAAGTGGCTGCAAAGGTATTACACTCCAGAGTGCCTCTGAAGGTGCCAGGCTGTCAACCCCCCATCCTTAGAGACATCCAAAAATGCTGCACCAAGCCTTGACCAACCTGACTTGAGCAGGGTTTTAGACCAGGTGTCCCTTCCAAACCTTGCTATCCTACAAGTTGGCCACTTTTGCCAGTACATTTAGCTCTTAGCCACCAGATCCAAGATCATGGAAAAGCAGACCACAGTTAAAGAGAGATGTTGAAACTGTAAGAAGCTTCTGGCAGAGTATGGAGGTGGGATGCAAGTTATAACAAGCGTGGTGGTGGGCGAAAACAGCAGTGAAACTACTCTCAAGCAATAAGTTTCCTTTGTAAAGAGAGCCAAATAAATACTTGTTGCTGAAGAAAAAACCCAAAACACACCAAAAAGCCACAAAAAACCCAAAAACAAACCAAAAAGGAAATAAAAGATAAACAGCCTGTTGTTCCAAACATTTTCTTTTGGCTTTGAGACAGCCAATGTCAGGGATAGCAAGTGGATGGACTTAGCATCCAGAAGAGCTCCTAGAAAGGAATTTTGAGCAACCAGAGGTGGCTCTTGGGCCAATAACCCAAAGGATACTTCAAATTTATGAGGAACCTGAAGCATGAAATTGTCCTAGGGATTATTTTTTTGCCTGCTACTAAGAGAGAAGCTGTGTTATTTTAGAAATCAGTGCAGAGGCTGTGACACCTATCACTCACCCAGAAAGATGGAAACTCTAAGTCCAAGGGTGCCCTCCTGGCTGGAGTCCATAAGTGCAGATGTTTAAGAGATCAATGCTCTGCGTGGCGGTAATTAAGAGATCAATGCTCTGTGTGGCGGTAATTACTGCAGAATTACCAAGAAAGAGGTAACAAACTTCCCTCCTTAGAACTGGCTTCTTCCTGCAAACCTCCATGCTGCTCCCTTTGAACCAGGCAGGAGTTTTGACCCTGAAGCATTTAAGTATCATTGGGTGAGCATCCTGCAAGCGTTTGATCAGAGCAGTGCAGGGCCCATTAGATTGACTTGTTTTAACGCGCTTTCTGACACAAGAGAGAAGACAAAATAATGAGAAGTAAACTCTCTGTTGCTGTTTCAAACATTATGACCCAGCGCCGTTTTGACAGTCTCTAACAATGGCATAAATGAGCTGAGTAATGAGACCAAACATCTAGAAAAGACCTGTTCCAGAAAACAAGGATGGTAAATCACATGATGCCACATGAGATGGGGTGTTTTGCCAAATTACTGCTTCAGGGGAAGTGAGAACATTTTCAGTAACTGGGATGTTGCTTCATCAGTTTCAGGCATTCAGGGTTCCCACTGCCAAAAACAACCCCTTTTTCCTCACCTCCTACCTTGCTATTTTAATTTTTAATTGATGGCATCTACCAAAGGCTGGTGGTTACCTCTATTTGCTGCCAGAGGAGCCTATTTTTTCTCTTCAAAAGGCTTAAAAAAAAACTCATGAGGGAATGGGAAGGCTTCAGTGCTTTTTTTAACCACCAGCAGACAAACCTGTAGAGTCAAATGCATGCATCAAGAACCAATTAAGAGTAAAACATCACCAGGACAACCCTTCAGTCTGTGTTGAGTTTAAACTATTGCCAATTGCCCACCCTAATGAAAAATACTCTGCTTTCTAGCATGTGAGATGCAAGACCAAAACACCAGCAAACTCAATAAGGAGAATTTTTTTGGCATGGCAATACAACACAGAGCCTTTTGCGTTGTGCCTCTAGGACTGGTATTCAAAACAGCTGGATAAGTCCTGAGAAGATGTGGTTTTTTTCATGCACTGGTGACCGAGTTGCATAGATGACCTGAGTTCATTCATCTCTTGTCTAGACACGTGTGCTGTCTCACAAAATCTGCTTGGTCCACCTCTGACAGTCAAACCATAGAATGGTTTGGGTTGGAAGGGACATTAAAGATCATCTGGTCCAACACACCCGACGTGCATTGGAGACTTGTGCGTTAGAAGCGAAGGATGATCACCTGCAACAAGCCAAAGCCAGATGGATCTGCCTATGTTAACTACAAAGATGTAAAGATGTGATTTTGTCCTACTCACCATGCACACAGGTTTGTTATATAATTAACTGAACATTTCAGTGCTGTTTAAGGATACTCATAACCATGATCACATCAACACTGGAGTACTATTTCATAGCATACAATAGTTCTTACACATTAAGGCAGCTAAACTTTTTCCACTGGGAACGATTTCTTTTATTGAGACTTTCTTATAAATGTCAGATTGTTTCTTCATGACCATTTAAGCTCTCCGTTCCAGTTGCTTTCTTCTATGAAATGAGGCCAATAACAGTACCAGTAACAGCTGGATGATTAATTCCTTAACAACTATAAAATGCTCTAGTATGAACAGAGGAGGATTTCACTGTGTATTTCTCCTTGGTGTTTCTAGGTTGAATAAGTTCTTTTTCAAAGCAGCTGTCTTCTGCTTCCTGAAAATTTTATGTCCTTTCTCTCCCCTTCCCCCACCACTTTCATTCATTTTATAATAAAGTAGGGACTACTATGAAATTTCTTAATTTTAACCCTGAATAATAGAATTTTAGGTACAGGGAGCCCTCAGGCACACATTTTGTAGGTCTTTCCAATGGTAGGTTCAGGAGGATCAGACAAAGACCATCACTGCAACAAGGGACCTAGCCCTGTTGGGAGCTGTCAGGGGCTTTTCAGCTGCCCTACACACAGTAGAGTGTGGAGAGCCCTTTGGTTACCAACATACCTGTGCCCAATGGTTACCAACCATTGCCCATAGAGTGGTCTTACCCAGTTTCAAAAAGTCTGAGAGATGGAGCTTCATCCTGGCTTAGAGGTTGACTGGTCATGCAGACACGTTTCCAAAGAAGTAGAAGTTAGATTTTATTTCTTTATATTTAAATATAATCCAAGGAAAATGAGGTACCATTTTCATGAAATCAGTATTTGATGAAAATAATGAATGGAAAAAAAGACTCAAAATAAGAAATGCAGAAAATAATGTATACACATGGAAGCCATAGAATCCTGACTTGCTTCCATGACTCAAAGATTATACCCGTAGATGCTGCACTAAAACCAGTTGCCTGTTGTCCATTTGAAGTCCTGCATTTACACTGTTAGTGGCTGCCTGCTTTTCCGGCTGATGAATGTGTAACTGGAGCTGAGAAAGAAGCAATGCGGGGTGCATTCAAACACCCCTCTACAGGGATCACCCTGTCAGGATAGCTGCATCAAGGCTGGAAGCTGCAGAAAGAAGAAAACCTCTTCTGTCCCTTGTGCACATCTCACATGTGCAATTTATACTGCTCTGGCAAAAAGCATCCTCAATGAAGCACTGGACATGCACGCAAGGGATGAACAGAGCCTGGCGACAGTGGGGCAAGCTGCGGCTGGTGATGGGAGTCCACGAGACGTGGCCAGAAATGCTCCATAGTGAGAGTTTTGCTCAGAGATCTTCCTGGTGGGTTTCAGTGGCGAGCGGCTGAGTGTTTTTTGGTGTAGTGCATGCTAACTGCAGGTCTGCTCATTTTCAGGGGCACCCAGAAGCTGGGATCCTCCGTGGCAAACCTGCTGGCAGTGACAAGTGGAAAGGGTCCACCCGAGGTTCAGGTTTGCTCTGGAGAAGAGGAGCTTTGCTCCAGACCTCGCAGCAGCTCTCCCAGGATGGTCAGGGCTTCCTGCAGGCCCTGTCCGGTGTAGGCACTGCACCCCTGGAGCACCCAGCGGCGCCCCTCCAGCTGCTCCTGACACAGCCTCTCACCCAGCTCAGCAGGAGCCAGCGCTCCCGGCACCTCCTGCTTGTTGGCCAGGAGGAGGACGGGGACGCCGGCCATGCTGGGGTGGCTCAGCGCTTCCTCCAGCGCTGCTGCTGCTTCAGGCAGCCGGTCTGTGTCTGTGCTGTCCAGCACGAAGATGAGGGTGTTTGTGTCCTCCAGGTAGTCGGGCCAGGTTGCCCGCAGGCTGTCTTGTCCACCGACGTCCCAGAGGGTGAAGGACACTTGGCAGGGTGTTTGCAGAGACTCAACATTGAAGCCCACCGTTGGGCAGGTCTCCACAGCCCGGTTGCTCTTCAGTTTGTACAGCAGCGTGGATTTGCCAGCGAAGTCGAGCCCCAGCATGACAACTCGTGCATCCCTTCTCTGCTGGCCTTTGGAGATCAGCTTCCCCATCAAGATGCTGCCGCAACTGTGGCAAAAAAATTGCAGCCCCAAAAAAAGCAAGCGTATTTCCTCAGTAATGTCAGTTAATAACAGAGTGCTCAGTCTTTCCTCCCCGAGAGAGCACCTTAGGTTTGCTGAAGAAAATACAGGCAGCTTGCTTTTGCTTCTCTTTGTAGCTAAAATGAGGTGAGAGCTATTATTTATGAGATGTGGAGCAGTGCAGGGAGCGCTGTTCAAAACAGTTTCTATATCCAAGCTCCCCTGCCGCTCACTTCCATTTTCATTCATGACCTGATGTGATCGGTGCAAAAGAGAGCCAACATTTTGCAGGAAGAGGTGGGGAGATGGTGGAGCAAGTTTCCTCCTCACCACGTACAGAAATAAATGAGCTTTTGTTCATTGGCTTCTCTAGGGGAAATCCACCCTCGGCAGGACATGACAAGGAGGAACCCAGCTTTCAGATCAGAATTACTCAGGGAATTTGCTGAATCACAGCTCAAGGGTGTGGTTTTAAGCAACAAGAAAGCTGACAATTTGTCTGCCTGTCTTAGGGTAAAAAGTACAAAACCCACCTCTGTAGCATCAGCTTTCATAACCTGTTGTACAGATGGTAATGGCAGCAATTTAAAAAGACACACACAAGCATGTTTTTTTAATGTCTCACTGAAATACGACCAGTAAAAATGCCTTCCCGGGGGTGAAAATCTATAAAATTCTTCACATCAAGGTATTCTCTAGCTTTTAACTTTTGTAAGTGAAGCAGTCAGACCTCTGTGACTGAGGTGGTAAGACAAATTCCCTTAAAAGAAGGGAAAAATATATTTAACAAGACAGCACCACTTGAACTTTACATGCCAGAAGCAAAAGTGTGCTGCTGAAACAGCTCCCAGAGTTGCTTGTGCAAGAGCAGCTGATGGCAGCCAGGCAGAGGCCCAGCAGAGCTGGTATTTACCTTCTTTATTGGTTGGGTTTTGCTCCTAAAAGGCTGCTCAGAGGCACACAGAACTGAAAGCGGCTGTAAATCTCACATTGTGGCGTTCACGCAGAGTTGCTCTCCAGCCACCTTTATCTGAAGGTGGAGAAAGAAAAGTGATTCATCTGTGCTTCCCTGGGACTGTGGGGGACTTCCACGTCTCTGTGGGGGATGGCTTCCCCAGCAATGACCTCTGCATGATGCCTCTCTGTGTCGCAAGCCACCATTGCTGGGAATGAATTTCAGCACATGGAAGGGACTCTGTGGCCAGTGACCAGATCACTGGCGGCCAAAGAGGGGCATATTTCTTACTCTGGGGGGCAAGATGTGTCAGCTTTCCATCTTTTAAAGAAAGATTAATGAGAAACAAACCAAAACAAGGAGTCCAGCCCCATAGGCTGCATGGAATTGCAAGGGGTCCTACAGGCCATGTTTTGCAAGTTATTTCTGTGATACGTGTCTCTCCCACAGTTAACCCACAGAGCTGGTTGGCACCAAGAGTCTCCACGAGCATAGTGCAGCTCATGTGTATGAAAGATTAGTTGCTATGGTCAGGCTTTATGTTAATTCAAAAGCTATTGCTTATTTACAGCAGTTGCTGCAAAGTTAATCTAACAGGATAAATGCACCACCACACATGTGATAAATCATGCAATATATGTTTATGTGTGATTTTTTCTGAAACCAGTCTATAAATGGAAAAAGTCAGGAAGCGCTCTGGATGGGAATTAAAAAAGAGAATGTGCTGTGGATCTCAATTCTTCAGGGAACTCTGTGCACTCTGCAGTACACACTGCTGCCCAAGGGTTACTCATTTGCCTGAGTTCTTCATTTTCAAAAATAAGTTAGATTGTTGTCTGCTTCCTTAATCTGCTTGTTTTCAATTCTGGGAAAACATTCCTCCCCGTATTGCATTGTACTCTAAGATCAATGTAGCTGGTACTGTTTAATGTACCAGTGGGTTGAGTGAATTGTCTCTTGATCTTTTCGTGTTTCTGCTGCCTTTGCTACTGCTCATCTTCTCTGAGGCCTGATAGGAGGCCATGGTACACATCTGTTTCATCTGACCAGACTGCACCAAAAGAAGCGTGGCCAGCAGATTGAGGGAGGTGATTCTGCCCCTCTACTCTGCTCTGGTGAGACCTCACCTGGAGCACTGCATCCAGCTTTGGAGCCCCCCAAACAAAAATGACATCAAAGTGCTGGAGCAGCTCCAGAGGAGGGCCACAAAGATGACCAGAGGGTTGGAGCACCTCTCCTAACAAGACAGGCTGAGAGAGTTGGAGTTTTCAGCCTGGAGAAGTGAAGGCTCCAGGGAGACCTTATAGGGACCTTCAGTATCTGAAAGGTGCCTATAAGAAATCTGGGGAAGAGCTGTTCACTAGGGTATGTAGCAATAGGACGAGGGGTAATGGTTTTAAACTAGAAAATGGTAGATTTAGGTTGGATATTAGGAAAAAGTTCTTCAACATGAGGGTGGTGGATCACTGGAACAGGTTGCCCAGAGAGGTGGTGGAGGCCTCATCCCTGGAGGCATTCAAGGTCAGGCTTGATGGAGCTCTGAGCAACCTGATCTGGTAACATTGTCCCTGCTCACTGCAGGGGGGTTGGACTGGATGAGCTTTAAAGGACCCTTCCAACCCAGTACATTCTATGATTCATAGCACTGAATTTTCTTTCAAGTAAACTAAAATACAGATACAGGAAGCAAGGGTGGAGATTCTAGCATGCAATGAATAACTATTTGAAATATGATGTGGTGGAGACTTTATTGCATCACACTCTAACATGCTACAGAAGTAGGCTGCTTCTGTAAAAAAAAACCAACCAAACAAAAGGAAATAAAAAGAAGAAATAAAGCCAGAATAAAGAATGCAACTAGGGTACGGTTTTATTGAAGATTGCTTTTAGGTTTTCTATGGCACAGAAGAGAGTAATTCATGGACAAATAGAGGCAACTGTATACACTTCTTTGTTTTTTTCACATTCTGATACCCTATGTATTGAACTGCAGTCTATTTTCTTTCTTCCTGCAAATTATTCCAAATATGGGGTGCAAACTGTGCCTACAGAGTCTGTTCCATCCACAGCTATGTTATAAAAGCATAGTATTGCCAATAAATAATACATGGGAGCAATTGCAAGTCTGTTTAAGAAAGAATGAAAGAAAAGAAAGTAAAAGCAGACAAGATGAGCTCTGAGTGAGTCTATTGCTGGAGCAGAAAGGCTGTGTGCTAAATAATTCAGAAATGGTGTTCAGAGATGAGGACAGCCCTTACCCCAGCTACATCTTACATGGGCAGAATGAATGTTCCTGCCTTGCATTACATGCTGCTGCATTCACAGGAGCAAAGCCAGTTGGTCTCTAATTCCATTTATAATTTTGTAGAATTGCAGTCAATTTATTTGTTTGCTGTTTGTTAGGTATGGATTCCCGTGTTTCCTACATACTAATTACAAAAAGCAGTAATCGGGACTAGTACTATAGGAGAGAGCAGATAGCCCCCTCCTCCTCATGCCCTAAATATTCCATTTTGTCCTCACTCTGTGGGGCACAGACAGAAGGAAGAAAGAGACTTTAAACTGAAACAGAATAGATTTAGATTGGACATAAGGAGGAAATTTTTTACAGTAAGAGCGGTGAGACACTGGCACAGGTTGCCCAGGGAAGTTGTGGATGCCCCCTCCCTGGGGGTGTTCACAGCCAGGTTGGACAGGGCTTTGGGCAACCTGGTCTGGTGGGAGGTGTCCCTGCCCATGGCAGGGGGGTTGGACTGAATGACTTTTAAAGGTCCCTTCCAGATCAAACCATACTACAATTATATGATTCTGTGACCTGCAGCAGAACATGAGACACAGGCTTTGGAGAATAAGCTGATAGCTGATGGTTCCCTAGGGAGATCATGTCATCTCAGGGTTAGACCATGATGCTCTTAGTCTTCATGGCTGTGATGCCATGCACCAGAACAGGATGAGCTCTGAAGCAGATAGGTCTAGTTCTAACCAATTCACTGGAAATCAGTGTTAACCATGTAGCAAAGGTACAGCTGAGTCCGTCAGAAATGCTTCTTGAGAAGGCAGTGCCCCTTCTTACACATTACCAAACTACCAGAAGTATCCCAAAAAAGCAAGGCAGAAACTTCCAAGCAAACTGCACGTTGATCCTGCCCTTTTGTCAGTGCAAAACACTTTGCATTAATGGCCTCACAGGCATTGCACAGTCACTGCTACTCTGTCTCCTCCGCTAGACATGCAGTGACCTTTGCATCAAAGAAGTAATTAGAGTCTTGTGAAAGCTGAGTCCCCCTTGCTGCTGAAACCAAAAGATTATCTTCACTAAAACTGTAAATAGTTTTTCATCATAAAGTTGTTAATCCAAAACTGAATTTCTGTGTAGATAATATGGGTCATTCCTCATGACCTCACAAATCTCCCCCAAATAACATTTACAATATCTGCATGAGTGTCAAGGGCACTGAGGGGTCTCACTGGCCCTAACCAGTCTCCCTGGGGGTGTCCTGGCAGTGTCCCCAGTGGTGATGCTGTGAAGCTCTAGAGACAGGTGCTTTGCACATCCCTCTGACAGGCACAACCCCGAGGGCATGTCCCTGCCCAGTGGTGGAAAGAGGTGGAGTGGGGGTTTGGTCCACCCCATGTCACCTCTTTGGAAGGCAGCCCCAGAGACACAACCCTCAGCAGACCCAGGAATAACAGGAGTAGATCTGGTCCTTACTGTATTTGTCCTAATGGGATCTGCTTGGAGCAACAAGTAGATCTCAGCCCAGCACAGGCAGAGCATGCCTCCCCATCCAGACTTGCTTGTGTCTCTGGGGAAAGCCACCAAAGCCACCATTCATCCAGTGCTGCCTGTGTTTCCTGCAGGATCTCCTCACTATACCATATATGGAGTGACCACTGGCAGAGTGGATGTTCAGACTAACAGCGAGTGAGAAAGCCTGCTGGGAGCTGGAGGAGGCCCTGGACACACATGGACCTGTCGACCTGGAGAGCCCACGTATCCAACTGCTGGCAGCCATCTTGAAGGGGACTACTGCGTTTGGGTTGTGACACCTCCTTGTGGACCTCCAGGGAGCCACTGGGTTTGACCTAACCAGGACTCCAAGCTAAAGCCACAACAAAGCCAAATGTGATGCTTCAGGCTTAGAGAACTTTGGCTTCTTTTCCCTTCTTTTTTCCTGCACCCTAGTCCATTCCTTTGTTCATATGTTGCTCAAAGTTTTTGACCAACTCCCAGAAGTTGAGAGTGACAAGATTCATGCAACAAAACACACAGCACCTGTCCTTCAGCTGGCCAACAAGCACTCTGAGAGAGGTGTGAGGTTCTGTTTGCTCGTTTGCTTTTAGTTTACATGTTTAGGGCATTTTATAACCATAAAGGAAATGTATTTTAAAGATACTGGAAATCAGCAACAAGAATGAAAGCTACTAGCTGGTCTTTTCTACCTTTCTGATGAGCAAAACAGACGAAAGCAAAAAAAAACCTGTGAAAACTCAGAATTTGCATTTAATCTGGCTGGCCACATGGTGTCACTGTTATCTCACACATGTCACACTGGAGGGACTCCAGAAGAATCCAATAGCTGCTGCCAAACCGCAGATGTCAGAGCTCCTGCTCTGTTTAGGGGACGACTTCCCTCGGTAGAGCCCTCAGGCCTTTGGCACCCTTTCATGGCAGGGTCACTTTGAAACAGGTTTTCTGTACGTATATTTTGGGTACCTGTTCTTTCACATCCATAGAAAGCTGATGGTGAGGATCCTGGAACACAGCTGGAGTATGATGACAGCTCTGTGCAGGTGACATTTAGCACCAGATTGTTTCCCCATCAGATTTAGCTGGCACTGTATCCTAGGACTCTGCAGTCTGAATGAAAACAGTTAACCCAACTGATGGAAAAAAATAATGCTGAATGAGGAGGAGAGAAACACTTCGAAGAATTTTCTTCTTTTAATATCTTTTAACAGGTCGCTGACAGTTGCCATCGTGACTCCTCACCGTGGTCGTTTACAGAGCTGCAGATACAGAACAGACTTTTTAATCTCCAAGTGACAAGATTATAAATTCTCCTAAACTTGGATTTATCTATGACTGCCCACACCTTTGTGATTTCCTGTTTTGATAATGTATAATTAGGAATTAAACTGCTGATTCAGGTTGCATTAGGGTTTAGGGTGTAGTTCCATGCCATGCTATTGTCCATTTTGAATCTCAAATGTTCCCAGTTTGGTAATTTGAGAAAAGCACTTCATAGTCACCTGCTGCTGCTATCAAAAGAGAGGTAAGATGACACTATCAGTGTAAGAGAGAGAGGGCTCAGCATCTGAGCTAACGCAAAGTCAGCAATGAGATACCCATTATTTGTACACCACCTTAAGCAGTAACTCCTTTTGTTCTACAAAACTTGTCTCTGAATAGAATTGCTTTGCCTGGCCGACCTATTTAATACTTTCATAACAGTTCCACTGTGTCATAAGTTTTTCAGGAAGGATATAAGGTTTCATATCCCTTTTCCTTCTAGAAAAAAAAAATTATGGGAGAGGGTTACTTTTTGTTACTGTTGGCTTTTACAGAAAGACAAACTGAAAAAGAACTGAAGCTAGTTATCTGCGAGATTACAAAATCACTTCTGCTCCATACAGAGCACTTTTTCAGCTGTTTCAGCTGATTGTAAAGCTCAGGCACAGTATAAACTGCCTGCAACTACTGTTTAAGGACTTACTGCACACAGTAAAACCTAATTAGTGGTAACTAATAACAAGGAACTTAAACCCACATTAATAAAAAAAACAGACTAGGGGCTCGTGTTCCAGTACTTATTAAAATAACTGGGTTTATGTGTACTGTAACTAATCAGCAGGTCTGTTGTACAATACCGAACAGGATCAAAGTTCTGTTTACACAGCTCCACCTTTGCACCATTTTCTAGCAATGTCAGAAAGGCAGCTGCTCTTGACAGATGATCCCTGGTGGAGCCACAAACACAAGCTGAAAATAAGTGTTGTGTATGTTCCATTTCTGGCTCTTTTAGGGCTTCCCATGGAGGCTCTGATGATATTTTCCCATAAATCTTCTTATTTATGCCTTCTCTTTTTGTTGCTCCACAATTTGCACAACCCATTCACCAGGGCCTCCTTGATGCCAGCTGAAGTCACTCAACAGCCCAGTAGCAGGAACTTGGCAGGGAAAATCTCTTTTTACCCTGGACCTACTGCTGTGCTTTCCTTGCCTCATATTCCAGGGTAGAATTTCTTCAGCATCAACAATTCCCTCCCAGAGCAACCTATCTACACTTGATTCTTTGGGTACTGAAATTGATTCTTCTTTTTTTTTCACCATTAAAAAAAACCCCAATTCTTCTTTAAACAGCTTTATCCTAAACTGATCATCGCAGGTTGATGCTACTAGCAGGCTCTACCCTACTTTTTGTTTCAGATGGATCAGCTCCCTTCTCACTGCAAACCCCAGCTGCCTTCTGACCCGTGCACAGTCAGCCGAGTAGGTAAATGTTAAGAAAAGATGAAGCCATTTCGTGGTAACAACTTCGTGTAACAAAAGAGCTCTCCTGGGAGTGCTGGCCTCCAATCTTCCCTTTCCTGGATCCTCCCCCACAGCTCTGTCTCCCACAGGTGTAAACACAAAGCTGTAGAGAGACAAGATGATGTCAGTGCCGAGTTTTAACTGGTGCTGGCTAAAAACCTTCCAAGAGAGAGAAATCTTTATGTGACTGTGTCAGCAGACCGTTAACACCATCTCTAGCAACCAGCTGGTTTCAGACATCACAGGCGCTATCCTGAGCTATAACGAGCACAGATCCTGCCGCAGCCCTGCGAGATTCCACTTGACTGAGGCCGAGGCAGGGAGCCTGGGCTGGCGGCAGCCCCACCTCATTTTCCCCTCGGCTTCGCTCCAGTGAGGATGCGGGGGCCGAATGGTGCAATCCGGCATTGCCGCGACCCAACCAAGCGAAAACAGCCCCCAGAGATGCTCGCTGGGCCCGGTCTGCTACGGAGCCTCGTCCCGACAACCTCACACAAGCCCGCTTGAGCGCCCTCAGGGCGATGTCTGCGGGGGCGGCAGGACGGCAACTGCGACAGGGGGACTGTGCCAGCACCGAAGCTGCAGACCCATGGGCACTGCTCCGGCTGCGGCGGCTCCGCGATTAAGAGGCGGTTCATCGGACGGCGAGCAAAGGAGACGGGGATCACGTGGCCACGCTTACAGCGCCCAATAGGCGGTAAGGAAAGCGGGAGGGGGGTGGGGAGAGAAGCAGAGCCATC
>NW_010161768.1:1513-27592 GCF_000695765.1 Mesitornis unicolor | reverse complement strand
TAAACATATATAAATATATATTAAATATATATAAAATAATAAAAATGCAATATACATATATTTTTGTATAAATAGTTTAATAAACAAGTGGGCTGTCATCGTCAATTATGGAGAAATGCATACATGGTTGCAACTAAAACCTAAGTTTGTCTGATGATGGCTTTTGCTGGATTTTAACTTGTAGATTTGGCTTTGTTATCTACAAAGTATTTTTGAAGCCTGCATCAGAACATTTCAATTATCACTTTCACTTGTTGACTGTATGTGTTTGGATAAATCATTTAAATAAATAAATTATTTTCAGGAAATTAAAATATAAGTTGATGTAATATATTGTATGCTCTCAAATCGTGCAAGATGCTGTCAATATAATGTTAAATTATATGGAGCTTGCATCTGAGATTATTATGTTATCAATGCACATTTATAATATTTTAAAATTATTTTCTGAAAATTTGGGGGAAGCTTTGTTTTGAGGTTTCCAGTTAGAAAAGAGATAACCTTCTCATTTTGTGGTTCTGGATGTACAATAATAGATAATCTTTTTTTACTATGCTAACATTTTCAGAATCAATATATTCTTAACATACTTTTCTTGAGAAAAAAAATTATTGTCAAAGTAAGTTAAACAGTCTTAACTGCTTTGTACTATTTTGGTTATTGTGTGTTTAATTTTTCTTAAATTTAGAATGGTTGAAATAAGGTGTAATGTTTATTTTATTTCATATACTACTTGACAGGAATGTGGTGATTTACTTACTTTCATGAAGCCAAGATCAGCCTCCTAGCTTCTCTCCCTCATGCATGCATGTACTCAAAAAAGAGACAAGGGAGTGAAGAAATCCAGGCCCATATGTTTGCCTGCATATAGCTCTATTCAAACCAAAAGGCTGCTGAATTAAATGTACAACACTGTTCTCTTTTTAGGACAATTCTCCCATTAATGAACTTCCAAACAATGGCAACATTTTTTCCTTTTACAATTGAGTTTCTAATTTGTTTCTTTAGGTAAAGGCATAATTACTTAAGCATTGTATTTGATTTGCACACAATTCTTTGTAATTAGCATTTTTAAAGGAAATTATCTTTATTTGCATGATGTGAAAAATACTATATATTGATGGATGAGCATGTAATCTGTGTGAAAAATGTTTTGTTAAATCATTAACACTAGGTTAGTTGTCTGTTGAATCAATGACATTTTGGTGCCAACAGAGATTTCACTGTGATTGTTTTTAATATTCTTTTCCCGTTAGGACAAGGAGCAATAGTTCTAAAGCAGCCTCTGTTTCACTTTGATATGAATAGATAAATTGTCAAAGCTACCAACAAGATTGCTTCCATATTTCAGAGTATGTTGTAAGCAACACTGCATACAGTGTTCTTGCTGGTAAACATGAACTGTGCACATTTAATGGTACAGCTCAGTTCTCATCCTTCAGCTGAACTTAATGAGCTGTAACATTGTGATGAGATTTTGAAGAACTGGGTTAGTCTGTGCTGAGTGGGAGACAGATCTGGGATGACATTTTTTTCTCAGTTGCCCTTTCCCACCACTTATCAGTGGAGGGGAAGGGATAAGAGTGGACTATGTGCACAGTGTATATTGTTCCACAGGAAAACACTGCTCTCCAGAATTAACCCTTTTAAAAAATTCTCTATATGGAAAAGGAAATGCAGAATCTTATTTAGCCTTATGCTCTGTGGTTTTTTTTGCAGTTAAAAAGAATTATTTGTTTTGAAACTATTACCTGTAGCATTTCTTAGTGATATTGCATGGTGCCATTAGTTCTTACAGATGTGAGTTGCAGTCCCAAGCGCATGCCTTAGCTCTCTGCATTGGAAGGGAGCACATGTCACATTAATTATGCTTTCTGCTCCGGTTTGCAACTACTGTTTTCTTTGGTTTTTGCCTGCTGGATTGAAGAGAAAGTTGATTCTAGTCTTGGCCTATTTTGAAGCCATCTGAAAACAGCTAAAAGCAAACTAAACCCCAGCCAAATGGGTAGTAAATAATACATACAGCCCTTAAACAGAAAATTTAGCAGCTTGCTAGCTAAGGAAGTCACTAAGGCTCCCATCAGCAACAAGATATAGTAGACTTAGTGGTTCTCGGCACTGTCATGAGTGGCACAGATATGTAGCTTTCAAAATGTAATTCTCATCTATTCTTTGGAGGCCTGAGCTCTTTATACAGTGAGCAGGGAGAATTAGGTGTGTAAGAAGAAGATCCAAACCAGCCATCGTGCTGAGGGACTAAAAAGACACCGGGTGGCTTACAGAAATGCTGAAGCCTGACATGATTTTTTCCTGTGCAATCCCAAGTTGGAAGCCTCTGTGGGACTGGGATTTGCAACCTAATACTTTTTCTGAAGCCATTACTCTTCATAGCTATAATTGACTCCATATTTTCTTTTGAAACCTTGTCATAAAAGAAAGTAATTGTGCTTTTGTTCTTTCTATGCTAGCCTACTGGCTTGAGTATCTGCTTGGGAAGAAAAAGACTCAGGTTCAGCCTCTTCAGCCTGAGCATGTCACACGTTTGATACCTCTGATTCCCTCCTTTGTGGGAAAGGCCTTAACCAGGATGTAGGTCTGGTTGAAGTGGAGTTGTGCCAATATGCAGTCAAGCATTTAAGACTGATGGGGCCAGAAAGAAAAAACCAGAAGCGGTCAAGTGCCAATGGTATTTCATCAACAAGGAGAAAATGGGTTTTGCTATAAACATCCGTTTGTTTAAAATACAGAAATACTGGTTTAGGGAACAGAGACTCCTGTCTGTTTCTTCATCTCCCATGTGTTTTGAATGTAAGTATACATCCCTTCTGGGTAAGGATGGCACTGAAACAGCATATTCCATTTCCCCAGTTCTAATCGCTAGGTTGTCATAGAAAAGATGGATAGCAACACTTCCTCACCCCTTCACCATTCTCTGAGATGTCGGACTGTGCTTTGGTTTCGTGGCTTTGCTGAGTCTGTCCCCTTAGCCTGCTTGACCCTGCAGAGAGCCATGGTGTGGGCAGGTCTTGTCTGCAAATTCTGAAAGAGCTTTTATACGAGACAAGCTCCGACATGTTTGGCAGACCCAGCACCATTTCTGTGCTTTGGGAACTTTAAAAGGGAAGACTAAGATACCTGCAGTCATTTGAACACGTAGAAGGTAAAGAGAGGGCTGTGTATTGCACTCTGGTACTTAGTATCTATGTTCCACTTAAGTTTCACTTTAGACAGCCTAAGTGCTTTTTTGGACCTGGGCCAACACTCTTCCCTTCGTGCTTTGAGTGGCCAGTATATATTATCGTGGTTCTGCTAGGCATTAAGTAATTTCCGAGTTTGATATGCTTTGAGTATTTAAAAGTGTTGAAAATTATTTCTGCCATTCAGGTCAGTTGATTTGAGGAAGAGATTATCCAGTCCTTTTAATTTCAGAAATGTTTATACTCTTGTTCGTGAATACTTTAAGTGATTTGACTAGCTGTGTCCCACCATTCTTTACTGATACTGCTTGCATAAATATAACAATTTTTTTAATGTCTCAGTATTGGCTAAAGGAAAACATCCAAAAGGAAGAATCTCCAAAAAACAACCGATGCATTATTTATTGAACCCTCTGGCAACTGTTGCTGGTCTGTTGACCTGAGCACTTATTTTCAGAGTTCTCAGGAAAAGGATTAATTCAAAATTTGGTATTGACCTTAGAAAAGTCAAAGAGTGACCTGATGCCTGAAAAAACAGTGTCACATTAGGCTGTCTTGTTAGGGAGATTCACAGTAATCTTTTAATAAAAAGGTCAGATTCTGCTAGTGCACAGAGTTATAGTGAACTTCAATTTGAAAATACCTAGAATTGAAATCAGCATGAAGTACAGAGCTGTTAGTTGGGTTTCAGCTGAGAAGGTTCGAGATCACTTGGAAAAAAAATGGTAACTTAGGAAGGAAATGCTAGTTTGAAACAACATCGCTTCCCTATTAATAAATATCTCCTAAAGATAGAAATATTTTAGTATTTTTGAATAGGAGAGTGTCGTGGTTTAGGCCCAGCACGTAACTGAGCACCACAATGCCCCAGAAAAGGGGCTAGTCAAAATAAGGACTGGGAGGGCTTCTCAACACTTAAAAAAGGTCACAGGCAAAAGACACTCATCATAAGGAGAAAAATAACAAAACAATTTCAGTTTGTTACCAACATCAGAGTAGAACAATGGGAGATACAACTAGATCTTAAAGTCAAAACACCTTCCCCCCTCCCCTTCCTTCTTCCTGGACTCAGCTTTGTTTCCAGTTTCTTCACCTCCCCAACTTTGCCCGGGGGTGCAGGGGTCTGGGAGTAGGGGTTGCAGTCGGTTCGTGCCATTGTAGTCTTCAAGGGTAGGGAGGACTCTGCCCAGCCTCTCTCTGTTTCCACGTGGCACCCTTCCCGCAGGAAGTCAAAACACCTTCCCCCCTCCCCTTCCTTCTTCCTGGACTCAGCTTTGTTTCCAGTTTCTTCACCTCCCCAACTTTGCCCGGGGGTGCAGGGGTCTGGGAGTAGGGGTTGCAGTCGGTTCGTGCCATTGTAGTCTTCAAGGGTAGGGAGGACTCTGCCCAGCCTCTCTCTGTTTCCACGTGGCACCCTTCCCGCAGGAGAAAAAGTCCTCAGAAGTCCAATATGAGTCTGCCCACAGCTGCAGTTTCCCTCACGCACAAAACTGCTTCAGCCCAAGTCCACAAAGCTCCAATCTGGGTCTGCCCATGGTCACAGTTCCCTCACACACGAACTGCTCCAGCACACACTGCCCGGAGTCACAGCTTCTTCAGGGGCTTTTTTTTTTGCCCCACCGGTGAACTCTACAGACTGCAGGCCGGTCAACCTGGCTCTCGCCATGGGTTGCAAAAGGGGAACCTGGGCTTTGCGTCCTCTTCCTCCCTTTTCTTTCCCTCAACTGACCTGGTTGTTTTTTGTTTTTTTTTTAAATTGTTCTTCTCAGGTCCTGTCACAGAATCCCACCAAAATGTCTACATGCACACAAATAATGAACTCAAACAAGCTTTAATCTGCAACTGACATGAAGCAGACAAAACTTCATTCACCAAAACAACATCCCACTGACATTTAACAAATACAGGTTCGATGTGCTGGTTGGGAATATTACCAGACACAGCTGAGTTAAGAATTCTTAAGTTTTGGCCAAATGATCCAAAATGTGCGCTCACTCACTCACCAAAAAGGGAGGGCTCTCAATCTCGAGAAGTTTCCTTAAGTCGCGTCCCAACTCAAGGGGAGAGTCCCCGACTGCAGACCTGCTGCTCTGAGGAGGACCAACTCAAATGAGTCCTCCGACGGGGCCCCATTTACACCCTGGTTGAATCTGATCTGTGGTCAATACATGGTCGTGTCACCCCCTACTGGCTGAGGACCCCAACCTTCCCGCCTTTGACCCCCACTGTGCGGCCCAGACATGAGCTGTGAGGGGGGAGGCAGTCCTGGCGCCACCAGGGCCAGAAACTTTAGCACTCTCTTTGTTGGGTCTTTCTCAGGTCTTTAGTAGGGTGGGTGCATCTGCCACAGGTCCCACTGCTTTCTCCACTGCAGGTCTCTTCTGATGGTTCTGAATAGTTCCCGGCTCTCTCTCTTTCGGGATGGAGCTGTAGCAGGGCTTAAGCTTAAGTTGGGGTCGGGCCACCTGCACCTGGGGCAGCACTGGTCTGGGCTGGCGCCAGAGAGTGAGAGCATGCCCTGCACCCCCCCTTAAATACATGAATTCGCGGGGGCGCTGATTGGCTTGGCCCTGGTCAGAGGTGGGTCTGACAAAGGAAAAGGGGGAGCTTTTCTGGTAACTTCTTAAAGGGCCATCTCCATAGCCCTTCCCCCATTACCAAAGACACAACCAAAAAACCCCTCACAGAAAACCCAATACATTCCACCCCTCGCCACTGTGAATTATGTATTTAATAATTATTATCAAAATTCACCTAAACAAAATCAAACTTCCCTACATAACATTTACAACATCATCATCAGGGCAGTTTATACACAAAAACCACCCCTTGTCCCTTCACCACAATGAAAAAAAATTCCTTATGATCATGCAACATTTTAACATTGTCCAATCCATATTTTTGCCCATTACCTCTCCCAGTTAAAAAGCCTTGTCTTGAAATTGAGCCATGCCCCACGTTGGGCGCCAATTGATTCTGTCTCTATTTAGGGCTCAGGGCAAACCCAGGGAGCAAGATTTTCTCTCTATTGTCCCCCACCCTCCCAGGGAAGGATTAAAAAAAGGGAATAGTCAAAGATGCTTCACACAAGGTTGTAAGTTAAGACTATAACAAGTTTAATGAAAACACAAGGGGAAAGGAAAGGGGAATTAATAAGGAACAAAGGATATTTAACTATATACAAAACACAATCCTAGTAGTCCCGAGTGGAAGTGTCTGTGACCAGGGACCGCAGTGGTGCCGGGGAGCAGATGGCGGTGGATGCTGCTGAGCACGTGGAGGTAGGCCCAGTCGTCCTGAGATGCAACAGGAAGCCGTCCCAGAAGCCAGAAAAGCCTGTGAAACCTCGGGCCTCCTCGATTTTTTAGACTGTGACCTAAAAGGAGACGGAACAGTACTGATCACTGACCTCCCAGGGTCCTACACATAGCACCTGTCCTTCCCTTTTAGGCTGTTAACCCTTAAACCGTAACAGAGAGAGACACAGCAGGGCCCAGGGTTGGGTTTCATTTTCTTGACAAATGAAGTAGCCATTGAGGAGACGTGCTTTTGTGGAAGACCAATTGAGAGGTAGTCAAGCTACCTACTAAATAGTAAATATTTTTTCAAATAAAAGAATATAATTTTGTAAATAAATCAACATAAAATAATAAATGTTAGAGTGCTTTCTAAATTTTTCGTAGGTGAATGTTATTCTGCTGATCATATTATTTGAAACTTTGAAAGAGTAATAAAAGGAAGCCGGGGTTCTTTAGTCTGGAGAAAAGGAGACTGAGGAGAGATCCAATCACTCTGTACAACTACCTGGAAGGAGGTGGTAGCGAGGTGGGGGTCAGTCTCTTCTCCTTGGTAGATTGGACAGGGGGTAAGGGCGCCAGAGGAGGCTGAGATTTAGGTTGGTTATTAGGAGGGATTTCTTTACCGAAAGATTGTCTAGCACAGACTAGAACAGGCTGCCCAGGAGATGGTTGAGTCACCATCCCTGGAGATGTTTAAGAGACAAGATGTTGTGCTTAGGAAAATGGTCTAGCGGTGGATGTAGTAAGACTGGACCGATGGTTGGACTTGATGATCTTAAAGGTCTTTTACAACCAAAACCATTCTATGGAAAGTGTAGTCCTATTGTTGTATGGTGATAAAAAGCTTAGTTTATGAAGGGATTGTAAAGCATCATCTGTGAAAGTTTCCTTCATTAAGAGATGCAGGAGATGTTTGGAATACAAAGTTTAACTTGACTTGATCGGTACTTAAATAATTATTAAAATCGAATGTAGTAAGTAATTGAAATACTTGGAAGAGTTCTCCATGTCATCATATTTTACTGATGAAATGGTCATTATCTTTGTGCTCCCTTATGTCTCATATAACGAAGACATTTTTGCCTTTATATATTTACATTACATTAATTATCCTAGCCTCTAAACAGTTCACAACAGGACTACAGAAAAGATTATTATATTTGTTTAGTAAGAATATTTGCAAGTGTTGGTCCTAATCCAGCATTAAATAATTCATTTTAATGCATTAAAATATTGAGAAGCTTTTTTTATTTTTTAGCTAAAAAGCATTTAGGTCACAGTCTCACAGTGTGTTGTGTTTTATGAGCAGGTACTGGAATCATCACTTTTAAAAAGGGCAAAACATACTGTATTTATCTTTTCAGGAGTGAAAGATAAAAATATTTCAAAGTGGGAAGAATTACTATAAGACACATATTTTTATTAAATATAATCCCAGGGACATATTTGAATGGAAAAACATCTTCAAATTATTACAGTTGCTGTTGTTGGATGAATATGAAATGTGCAGAACATGACAAAAGCCAGGAATTTCTGTTTGAAATTCAGTGGATAACTATGTAAGCAAACAGGAAATAAATATAGGAAAAATCACTAGTGGTTAAAAGTGAGTTAATTGTTTAGAAACCGAGTGAAAGAAAATTTTTTTAGACAACCATAGGCAGCAATGAAATATCATAATTTGCAGATCACTTTTGCTGTCAAATTAGAATGAAAAGCCTTTCCTGTTTTGTTAGTGCAAAGCACCTGTACAATTAAATACAATACCAGTTCCTCAAGATCAACTGTAGCTGCATTCCTAACCTAGAACAGTCTAATAGTCTACTAGTTTAGATGTATTTATTAGATGTAATAGTTATTATAACAAGGAATTATTTCATACACCTCTTAAAATGCAGGTGTGTAAAGAATACTTTGCAGTGTTTCTTAGGAGTTTTGCCTGGACGCTTGCTATTAAGTCATGATTTTGCTGCAATATAAACTGTTACTTGTATAGTTGAACAAACTGGTTGATTAATTTTGATATAGCACAGTCCAGGATAGATTTATCAGGGCATTGCTTGTTAGAAAAAAATATATAAGGTGTTCTATATAAAAAGTGAATATTAGTAGTCATAAATGATAGGATTATAATATAACTAACTTGTAAAGTTAGTTTATAGAGCTGTTTAAATCATGGACAATTTATTTTTTTTAAAATTTATGTAACTTTAAGTTTGACTGTATTTCTCCAAGTCACTTAATTGAATTTATGAGCATCTAAACTCCTGTTTCCCATCAGGACCACAAATATTTAATCTGATGTGCACTCAGCCATCTCAGCTATGTCATATACTCATCTGACATTTTCTATAGTGACGTCATTCCGATAACACATGATTTGTGCCAGATGCTGTCATGTTTTAAGAAGATGTATCAAGTGCAGATTTATAAATACATGTGTTAAAATAGCCACCATAAAGCACCTCTGCTGTCACCACAGTTTCCTCTTCAATACTTCTGATTCTAGCACTGGAAGGTATTAATAGGTTTTTTTGGTGGGGAATTAGTTGTATTAGGATTTATCATATGTGGGCATGATTCTGAGCTTTAAAATGAGGTAACTGTTGCTGATTAATCCCTTGTCTGTATGCTTTTATTCTCAGTATAGCATATTTGCTTTACGGAGAAATACAGTCCTTAATTCACTTCCTCAACTAACAGTAAATAAAATAACCTGTTAGGAAACCAGCATGACACAGCTGGCTAGGCAGAGAGCAGAGAATTTAGATTGTGGCTCCCCAAAGCACCTGTGGGCTTTCCTGCCTCCTTCGTGCCTGAATGAGGTTTTGATGAATAAAATGAATTATCTGTGAGAGAGAATAGCTGGGTCCCTGGCCTTATGTAGGAAGACTGTAAAAGCAAAGCACTGTTTCTGAGGGGCTTAGGAAGAGGCAATGTGGAGAAGGTAAGATAAGAGATGCCGTGAAGGAAGGTATGAAAAAACAAGCTAGGAGAAGTTGTATTGCTTTAATGGTGAGAAGGACAGAAAAGAAAGTAGTATCTAACTGAACAAAATATATTAACTAACAGCGTTCAGCAATAACTATTGTCAACAATAACATACTCCTTTCCCTGCATACTTTTTTTTTGTTTTCTTTCCTGTTTCCTCTGTTTTTTGGTGTACTTTCAGGCCTTGACGACCTGTGGGTGTTCCTGTGGCCCCAGCTACTATTGTGTGTTATTACGGCTGTGTTGACTTGTGCTTAATTAATCTTTGCATATTCTAGAGCTGAATAACTGAGATGTTTGTAAAAACAAAAGAAAAATTATTTTTAAAAACTCTAATTTTGACTGAAACACTAGGAAAAAACCAACAAATCATGGAAATAATTGAAAAAAAAAACCAAAACATTTCTGTTGGGACCACCAGGGACAAATTTTAAAGAATGTGTCAAATTTTTATTATTTTTAATATGAGAGGTTTTGGCTTGAAATTAATATCAATCTGGCACTTCGAGGTAGAAGAAATATAATTTGTTCAGTTTTTTAAAAATTATTTTTAATTGAACATTTCACAACATATGGACTGTATAGCATATAAAGTATATGGTGGTGAACTTAAAGAATATGTAGAAATTGTACATTCAGATAGATCCTCTGGTTTCCGTACTTTTGAGCCTTCTAGTTTTTCTCTATCATTCATCCGTATTTCTTATTAAATTTTAGCAAAAAGTATTTTAAAATTTATACAAGTACGTGCAGGAAAGTGTAAAAACTCTGCAATGAGAATTCTCAAGGAAAATCTTCAGAGTCATTGAAGAGCATACTCATTAACCCTGATTTCTGTAGAAGACAATTCTGCCTGCCTTCTTATTAGCACACAATTGTTTTTTAAATTACTTGGATTTGTCTTAAGTTATTACTGAAGCTCCAGTTTATATAAAACAGAGCCTTCTGGGGAAGTAGTCTCAGACCAGCCTTTCACCAAAATTCAGTTTATCTGAGCTAAACTGCTTATAGACAGTTTTAGACACCTGTTATCTTTAAACCACTTCTTATTGACAGTTTAAATTGAAAGGATTTCTATGTAATTAATGTTCCCTCTAACATTATCTGAATTAAATGTTCAGGTGGTCTCTATTTTTATTTTTTTTTCCCTTCAGTATATGGAAAAGGCTTCCTACTCTAGGAGATGGGTGAAGGTTATTACAGTGCTGTCCTGTCCATCCTGCATCATGAGCTAAATAATGGCTGCAGATCCCTTATGATTCACTATATAATTGGTGACTATGTTCTTTGTGGTATCATTAATTAAAATTCTTACTCTTTTAATGAGATTATATAGAAATAGTAAGCAGGCAGAAAGATTTTATAATTGAATCACCTTATTTTTAGAAGTGTTCTACTTCTGTCTTATGAAAACACTACAATAAAATAAACATTATAGGAATTTTTTATTGATTTACACTGAGTAGTAAGCTATTTTACTCTAAGCTAATCTATGGGTCATCTGCAGGTACTTATCTTTCCTTTACAGCTCAAGGTGGAGTTCTTTCTTCTTTTCTTTGGATATTTTAAGCTGTGGAGTAAAATATTTGTTTTTTTCCCTGGGGGTCCTGGTGGGCAGCAGGATGACCATGAGCCAGCACTGTGCCCTTGTGGCCAAGAAGGCCAATGGCATCCTGGGGTGTATCAGGAGGGGGGTGGTTAGTGGGTCAAGAGAGGTTCTCCTCCCCCTCTACTCTGCCCTGGTGAGACCACATTTGGAATATTGTGTCCAATTCTGGGCCCCTCAGTTCAAGAAGGACAGGGAACTCCTGGAGAGAGTCCAGCGTAGGGCTACAAAGATGATTGAGGGAGTGAAGCATCTCCCTTATGAGGAGCGGCTGAGGGAGCTGGGTCTCTTTAGCTTGGAGAAGAGGAGACTGAGGGGTGACTTCATTAATGTTTATAAATATGTAAAGGGCAAGTGTCAGGAGGAAGGAGCCAGGTTCTTCTCAGTGACAGCCAATGACAGGACAAGGGGAAATGGGTGCAAGCTGGAGCATAGGAGGTTCGATCTGAACATAAGGAAAAACTTCTTTACTGTGAGGGTGACAGAGCACTGGGACAGGCTGCCCAGAGAGGTTGTGGAGTCTCCTTCTCTGGAGACATTCAAAACCTGCCTGAACACGTTTCTGTGTGACCTGGTCTAGGTGATCCTGCTCTGGCAGGAGGGTTGGACTGGATGATCTTTCGAGGTCCCTTCCAACTCCTAACATTCTGTGATTTATCTGAAGTTCAAATTGAAATTCAATATGGGATTGCTTGTATTCTTCCAAGTCAGTATTGGTTTAGTAACAGAAAAATAATCAAACATTTCGTTTAATAAAAAGCCACCAAAAGCTTCATGATAGAATGATATGTATATTTTATGGTTCTCATAGCTAATAAAATACATTTACCCTAATATCTCTGATAATTTAGTTTAAAAAAGCAAATCTCCCTATTTTATTATGTAAAATTGGATCAGATGCAGTTCTGAAAATACTGGATAAATTTCCAATATTTCATTTTTAAAATTGTAATTATGCTGTTAAACTGTGATTCCAGAGTTTGAAATTTGACCTAAGGATGTTGAATATACAGTGCTGGAAATCTGTAACAGTCAAATACGCGCAGTCTTAGAATATGGCATAACAATTCCTACACTGGATTTTAAACCTTTCCCAGTAGAAAGTACTTTTTATTCAATTTCTAAGTGCGTGTTTTACATTTTGTTTGGTCTATGCACTTTGCTGAAGAAAAAAAAAGTTGAGTATACTTTTTTCCCTACTTTTGCACTTTTTTTGCAAGCAGTATTCTTGCAGGTTGGAATTCTGCTCAGGTTGGAATTTCTTCTTTTTCCCCCAACAGTTAGCCTTTTTTCAAAAGGAATGGAGCATGTGTCAAGAAACCTAACCCATGCTGAATTGCCTTCTAGGCATGAACACACAGCAAAGTCCTAATGGGTGCAGAAATTAAGGAAGCGTCTGGCTCTTTTCAGCCACCAAAAGTTTCTGTGCTCGTCACGTCTCCACATAGTTGTGGGCAGACATATGTTCTGCTATTGCAATTAGTGTTACTCCAGATCTGTCACTGTACACCAGGGCACGATTGCCAACACTCATGGAGTGGCACAGCAGAGCTGCCTGCAAAGTTATGGACACTGAAGTCCACTTTATGTGCTTCTTTCAGTGTATATTGTTTTTGACCTCTTGGTCTTGTTTTGGCCCCATGGAACAGATCCATGGGACTCTTTCTGCTGAGCAACACAGCCACTCTATCTTGACTCCCCAGGTTACAACTGCTAAGCATGTGCTTTTGCTCCTGCATAGCCAATAACTTCCAGACCTAACGTGACCCTACCATATATCCCTGGTTTTTGTGGCATTTTGCAGGAAAAGAAAACCTATATAGGAACAATTTTGTAGGCTTGGAATTTGAATATTTTGCTTAATTTTTTCTTCTTGAAAGCAGACCAAAGAAAAAGAATCTGCATAGACAATTTTTCTTTATTAGGAAATGCATTTCATTTTGAGCTATTAGCAGCAAAATGCTTAACTAAAGGTAGGTTCCAGACATCTTTGCACCCTCATCCCAGACTGTGATTGGTTGATGCTATATTTAGAATTAAACTACAGTTTATACTGGATGAATGAATCTTTTAAAATATTATCTTCTAATATGTACATGTAAGAAAAATGTATCAACAAAACACTTGCAACGACAAACTGCTCCTCTAATTAAAATACTCTGAGCCTTACATTCTTGCTGTGTGATTATTACCATTAAAATGAAATACATGGTAACATTCCATGGGATACTTTGGGTAAGCTGCCATGAAGCCGGTGTCTGTTTTGTTCCAGATGCCATTATTGGCACTTTGTTTAGCATTTTTAGGCATGTTCCTAAATAATGAGTGCCAAATTAGCACAGCACATTTGATGTGAATGAGTCATAGTCTTGAAATTAAAAACCAAAACTGTGATGACCTTCTGTTGTTCTATATGTCATTATTGCCGTCAAGTGACTGGTTTCAAACTTCCTATCATTCATTAGTACCTTGAATTGGCAGCTGTTATTTTTCTGTCCAGTCTTTAGGTTCTATTGTAATTCAACCCATAATGGTTTAGGTTAAAAAAGAAAATTAAAGGAAGATGCATAATCAACATATACCAACATGCTAAACAAACAAAAGACCTGTAGCCTCTGTGTCTGCAAAGGCAGACAATTATTGGACAATTATTGTCCCTGTTTGTGTGTGCTTATGTTTCACATCTTCTGGAAATAATCTTAAAAAAAGTTTGATCCTTATATATTGAAACTTAACTGCATCATGGTCATAGCTTTTCTGATTCTGGAAAGTAGATTGAATATCCAATCTCATAATTAAAAAGACAATAAATGAGCTCTGTAGTTTCATGGGAGCTCTTTAGTTATTGATGATGATACCAGGTAGTGAATGCCATTTAACCTGTCCATTTCTCAGTCTACACTATGTGACTGACAATGCAACTGACAATGCACTCACCAGCGTTGGAGATGAAAATAAGTTTTGATTTTATCAAGGCTATCAAAGTCTAATAATGAGTCACTGGCTCCTGATAGGCACTGTACATGTGGGTTTGTCTGAAATGTCTTCAAACACACTCTACCAATACCAGCTTAATTCTTTGTTTCTATATCCAGGTCTGCTGACCCTGATAGCTGCTATTGTGATTGTAGGGTAAGGGCTAAATGTGGTCTTTTATCATTGGCTATGCCACTTTCCTACCATTGTGATCACAATGATGTTTTAATAGTGAATCTTCTTCAAGGGTCCTGAGTCTGCATTCATTTCTTGAGCAAAGGTGCCATTTATTTTAGCTGGAATATTTTGCATGAGAAAGAAGTTTAGCATATCTAAATAAAAAGAAACTACATGGATAACTCCAAATAGGAAATGTTATGGTGTAGAAATTGTGTTTATGCAACCAAAGACTTCTGTTCATCTACGTTTTAGTCATCACTTGTGATAATTCTGCTTATTTCAGTTGATGCATAAAGATTGGAAATACCTGTTTACTATTGAATTTGTCATCATACCAAAGAATCTTGTTAGGATCTGCCTATCAAACTGGTAAAAACTGTTAAGGTGATAGTGCTTTTTGCAAGAAAACAGCAAATTCACTAAAAATGGTGTATGTAAGTGTAGCTACCTTGAGCAAAACTCTGTAAGTTACTGCACTAAAAAGGGAATGCATGTAGTTAAAATAAAAGAAAAGAAAATAAAATAAAGTCTAAATAAGGAAACTATTTTTCAATCTGATATTACTTTGTTTGGATCATACACAGGAAGGGAGGTAGGCTTTCTGGCTGTATAGGGAGGTGGATAATGGAAGTGGAAGATGTGACTTTTTTTTTCTTTTTTTGCTGTTGTTGTTTCATAGTAGTAAGCAAAATGTGGAAAGTCAGTCGTATTTCACTGGTATCTGGCATCTGCTCAAAAACTGATTGCTCTTCTCAGAGCTTTTTTGGAAAGTTTGCAGCACCATAATGACAGCTTTCTAAACACAGATGTCCTCTTAGTACAACCTATAATTTTTTAGGAAAGAAGTATTGATGTCAGGAATTTGAATGAATTACTGGAATTATTTGAACATTCTTGTTATGAATATGTATTCAAAATATCTTCAGTACATATATTGTAAGTTGGGGGAAGAGTCTGCAGCGTCTGAAGGCATAGATGTTGGTACAAAATGCCCAAAATGTCACAATGTAGTTTAAGATAAATTGATTCTTTTGTTAATGGACTGTGTACGTTTTAGTGATTTTTTTCCCACTACGTTTAATACTGTGTAAGTGCATACTGTGAACTTGAAGCTTCAAGAATCTCAAGAACACAGTTAGATAATCAGGGATTTGGACACAGAAGATGTCTAATAGCTAAGAGTACTGGAGTAGCTATTAAATGTTCTTGTAAAGTCCCATTTGTAGCCTCTTCCTCTTGTTTCATTTACCTCTCAGCTAAGCCATCAGGAAGTGAATATTTCAAACACAGATTTCCTTTCCTTAAGTCCGCTGTTTTTGTTGAGGTAACTCATCTTAAATTTCTTTAGTAAGTAACAGACTGTTCAAAGATTAATGTTTTAAGATTATAAAGTCCCAGCAGCTTGTGATACTTAGCAAAAGAATCCTCCAGTGTTTTTACCTGTGGGAGTGGTACCTGCATATACATACAGATTATCTGCATACATGTAGGAAGACAGTGCTTAGTGGTTATTGTATGTAATTTATGTACATTCAGACTTGTTAGTGAAAAGGAAACTCTCCTCTCTTAACTTAGTGTAACCACTTAAGACTGATTTTTTAATTAGAATGTAGTCCATTCTATATTGTTCTTTTACCTGTTCAGGTCTAGTGAAGACTAGAGTACCATGCAGCATGTATATCTAGCTACTGTAGTAAAATTAGAGGAAACATATTTCAATAAATATCATAGTATTTCATTTTTGTGCAGCTGTGCAGCCTTGATATAAGTGCTGCAGTTGTTATGACTACAGCTAACTTTATGTAGCCTCCATCTATCTGTACTTGTACAGGGTGCTTGGTTTTGATTTATTTTCGGGTCACGCCACTAGATATATACACCCACACCACTAATGACACGTCATTCAGATTCAGAATAGATACTTTAAAGTTAGAATGCTGCATCAGAAATGGTGCAAAACCATAACTGTTAGTTAGAAAATGCCTTTTTTTATAGACCTTAAATGGGTCATGCTGTGGTCATTCAATATTATGGTACTGGGGTTCTTTCCCTTTTCCTTTACTTTTGGTTGATGATAAAATCACTTGCATGGTGTGTATGCATGTGTGCATGTGTGTGGCCTGGGCTCGGCTGCTGTTTGGCGTGCCTTGGATCATGACCTTTTGCCAAACCTCAGCAGTAGCTCTTGGGGAAAAAATGTAAACATACAACCGAATTTACCCTGGTTTCTTTATTTAGCTCAGTGGCAGTTGATACTCATTGCTATAAGGCTTCAATATAACAAGTTCTTTGCTAGATTAGAAAGTGGGAGAATCTAATTTAATGTTTTAATAAAAGTAATTTAAAAAAAAATACCAGTGGGAAGCAAGCAAGTAGATTCTCCTAATGTAAAAGTAAGAATCATAAGTGATTAACAGTTGTGATAATTTTATTTGTTTATTTTAATCACATTTTAGTCTTCAAGGATGACAAGGAAGAAACCACCTATTTTGTTAGGTCAGAAACATAAGAAAACTTTATGGAATAATGCTAATTACTAAGGAAGTGCCAGGCTGTTAAGTAGGATAGTAATCTACAATTTTCCAAGAATATCCTTACTGACCTACCTAATTTAAGTGTAATTTCCAAAGGAAGAAGGAGACCAGATGTCTTGTTTGGGGCAATGTAAGTGATAGATAATTTTCCTTGAAATGTTCTGCCTTCTACCAACATTAAACTGGCCTTTTTTCTTCCTGTAGGTAATTGTTTAGCATTATGCTGTTTTTTCCTATGTGGTTACAAGTTATGGAGAAACAGAGCAGATTTTCCATAAACTAGAACATAGAGGGTTTTAGTAAATAGAAGACCTTCTGTCTGGTTTGTTATTTTGACTGGCATTAAAACTCACCTGCCAACCATTTGCCATTCATACTGACTCTTTTAGATTTATTGTGAGCTGTTACCACTGTTGGCTATAAGAGATGATCACTTCACCTAATTACAACTTGCAGAGCATTTATATGAGTTGTCAGTTAACACAGAATGTGTGGGGTTGATGTAAAGATTAATGATCAAAACTGTCAGTTCTCCCTGCCTGAAATGTGGATATTTGCTCTGAACTATGCCTCTGAAGTTGTTTTCAAATGTGTCCCAGTGTAAAGCATGAAATAAATCAGCATAGATCCAAAGGATTTATATTATTAGGTTGGGGCTTTTGTTTTGTTTGTCTTTTAAGTTTTAAGAAAAATGTCCTTTCAGTCTTTTTCATGTGGACTCACTTCTGCAAGTAGAAGAACTTCATCCTGAGTAGTTACATATTCAGCATACTGTACAAGCAAATGTTTATACATTTCATTCATGAGGATATTATCCATAGTGCTGTCTAGAGAAAACTAAGTCCTGATGTTTGGGGTGAACAGAAGCAAAGTAGACCAAGCTGTTTAGTATTGAATATTTGAAGGTTAAAAAAATGAGGCTTTGGCTCACCCACACAGCAAAAATCCTAAACCAGCAAAGGAAAATACACTCATGTAGATTAACTTTTACCAAACATATTGACTTGCCTTTACAAGTTGATGGGCCTCTGGAGAAAAGGCTGCATAAATTTTGTATAAAGAGTTTTGTTTATAAGAAAGTGAGGAAAATTCAGAGTTAAAGGAACTGTCAGAACGTCTTGAGCAGATGAAGGCACAAGAAAGATTAATCTAGCAGCTACTACTGGTACCAGGGAACTAGGATGAAAATGTTTGACCACAACATTTAAAAAAACCCCAAAGCTTCTTGCAATTCTTAGAGAGTGTTTTCATCTTCCCCTGTGTTTAATTTGTGGTTCAATGGGCCACTGTTATTTTCATCCAAATCCAGTTGAAGAGAGGGGGACAAAGCAAGGAAGAAAACTGCTTTGCATGGATCAGGGACATGGGAGAAGGGCAAAATACCCGCAGGAGGATGGCTGTAGCCCCTAATTCCTCTCTGTTGTCCATAGGGTGGTTGTGTGCTTTGCCAGATAAGAATCAGTGCAAGCACCAAACTTGACATCTGTGTTTCTGCCACTGTTTTGCTTATGTGATTTCCAGGAGAAAGGAAAGAGCTTAGACCTATGCCAAAAGTTAGTCATAGACTCTGCAGCTTTCTTATGAATGCTCAAATCGCCATCAAGGACCTTGCCCAAGCTCTGCCCCTTTCTGGTGCCTTTATCTGTCTCCTGAACTGACGCTTTTCCATTTATTCTCCCCTCCAATGTGCCCCCTTTTCTCCCCCTTCCTCTGGCTCTTACTGCTGGTTTCTTGACACTATAGGGAATTCCATGGACTCTGACTCACTCCCCTTCCCAAGCAGTACAGGCAGAATTATCTCCTGCTGCATGGCAGGAGGGAAAATGAAATACTTCTGGGTTTTATGCTTTTTACTAACTTAGTAATGAGTGAGAGACTGCCATTGTGGCTGAGGCAAATAGGAATGACCAGTGCCATGTAATGCGTTTGCCTAAAGTATCTATATATACTTACATTCATGCATGGCTGTTTAAAAGTTACATCAGTACTCCACAGCTGGAACAGTTGGTGCAGCTTTAATATGGTCTTCTAATATCCACTGTATTTGTGTTGGACTAAGATTAGCATATTTTATCAAGTTTATTTTATTTGCATAATAAACAGATAATGGTTTATTAATGAAAATAGCAACTAAAAAAGAAGAACTTTGAAATATCTAAAACAAGGTAAGATAAAACCAATAAGAAACTAAACCACTGAGTTTCAGATGTGCATGGCTAAAAATGTTCTAATATGTTTCATAGCATTATGAATGCTTGTAGCTTAAAATCAGTTACATAATCAAAGATAGTCTTAATAATTAAACCTGTATACTTTGCAGTACTTACAGTTTAAAAAAACACCAACTTAAAGGATAGCCTGTTGTTTGATTTCAGTTTTAAATACATAGCTCCCTTCTTACCTTTCTCATGATCCTTTGCTTTTTTTCAATAATGTCATAAGATCAGGAGCAACACATATTCATGATGAAATCACTATGTAGGACAAACTGGAACAAAGAAGAAATGGTAATTTAAAAATATTGGAAAGATGATGTTGTCACGTTTCATACTTGTGTATCATACCTTCCCAATTATGCAGCATAAACTTTGAGCTGAGTAGGCTAACAAATGCTAAGGGGTTATCTTGAACCTTGTTTACAGTTAGGATTTTACAACTTAAGCAACTATCTATATACACTTTCTAGACTGAGATGATAAGGACTTGCAGTGGTTTTCTCCATCAAAATTGCAGCCTTGTTCTGCTGTGCATTTGATAGCTCTGCATTTTATATAGGTAAGACAAAATATCTTGTACATAAGTAATCAGAATGTCTTATCACCTTCTTAAGGACTCTTGAGTGTTACATGTTGCAAGATGAAAGATGAACTTGGGCGTTAAGGGTCTGATCAAGATCTAGGAACTCGTCAACATCATCACTAAAATGAAATGAGTGTGACACATATTTTTGGAACTGTATTCCAAAGATCTGCTAAAATTACTACCAAACTACAGAAATACTAGTTTATGATTCTGACTTTGAAATTAAAATACATCCTACTGTGAACTAAACATTTGGCTTGAAATTTTGCCCTGTTGAAGGCAATCACAGTTACTGGAACCAAGATTTCATGTAGTGTGCATTTTGTTTGCAGTAAGATAAAAAGTCTTAAATAAGATGACTCGTGTCTGCTGATACAGCCATACTTTGGCAAAGTCAAGCAGTGTATGTGCTGTGATGTGCTGGAAGTGACCGGTCTGAGAAACGATTCTGATACTGTGCACCAGTCATTCCATATGAATTGCAAATTATCAGAAGATGAACACTGACTCTACAAGAATTTACAGCATTTATCTCCTAGGTCTGCTTATCTAAGTGCACTGAAGGCATTTCCTCAGGGTTAACATCATGAAGAGTCTTAAGACAATTCATAACTAAATCTCTGTAGGGACTGAGCTGAGAGCAGTGACATGGCCCCAAGCACTGTGCCAAGAGCAGATGAGATTACTAATGTCAGTGAAATATTCTTTATCTGCACAACAACCAATCCTCTGGATTGTCACCAAGTGCAAAATGAAGCACCTATCTGCCAAATATGAGAAATTGCTTGTATTTCAGGACAGAAACTTGACCTATCTGTTTATGTCTCACATGCCAGCTGCTTTGCCTACGTTAGGTGGAAATGAGAAATTTATTAAGTGTAAAGTGCACAGTGCAATGAATAAGCAAACTGAAAGGCTCTTGCTTTGCTGACTGATTGTTTTATTCACTCATTGATTAAAACCTTTTTCCTGGGGCAAGAATGGCTGGTAAACTTGTTTTGAAAACTACAAATAGGAGAAGAATTAAAACAAGCAGATTTTTTAAAAAACATCTAATCTTAACCTTAACCTTAATCTTTACTTGGAAAAATATGTTTTTATAAATTGCAAATGATGTAATGTTTTTGGTGTTAGTATTTAAAATAAATTAATTCTTGCTTTTAGCTAAGGCAAAGTTTAGAATAGTATTGTATTTCACAGTCCTCGTGTATAACAGTGGTACAGTAGTGATAATTAATTGCTCCTCCTATTATGTCTCTCTAGAGATCTGAAGAATAATTTGATCAGCACAATTGAGCCAGGGGCCTTCCATGGACTTTCAGAACTGAAGCGCTTGTAAGTATTAATTCCATTTGAATTATTGTGAAAAATGTATTTGTATTGACATTTCTATCTTTGGGCAACTCAAATATGCCACCAAGCAATAATCAAATCAGGATACTGACTGTGAAATAGAAAATCACACACTGTGCTTTTAAAATTTACTGTGCCTTTTTCTTCTGTCCTCACTTCTTTTTTCCATTTCTCCTTCCTTTTTTACCTTTAAAATTTAAAATTATCTTTTTGCTTTCCAATAAATATCCTAACAAGTACATCTACAAAGTTAAAAAGCATGCCTAATTAATGACTTAGCTATAGACATTATTCAGTAAGTGGTTTAAATATCTGTAAATAATGTTTTGTACTGCGCTAAGGTTTTTGTTATGTAAGGTCTGCTTTACTTTTATCATAGACCAGATCTATAAAATAAATTCTTAGAAAGGAAATTTTGTATTTTTTTAGAATTAGTCTACCATTTTTGTACCTCTCACATTGACTCTACTTGATGTCTTTTGTTTTTAGCATGGTTTTCTAAGGAAACAAGATTTATGCAATACATTCTCTGTCCATCATTCTTGCATTCCTTTCTCTGAAAATGTTCTTATAGTACTTTAAAAAGCACTGGCTGATTTTTAAACTACATTTGTAGAAAGTAAAAATATCTAAGTTACTAAGGTCCTACAAGTGGACCTTTTTGCTCTTAATTAATAAGGACGACTAACTTTCCTTAGTTCTGCTGAGCCTAAAGGAAAAGGGAGATTAACTCTTTTCTAATTGTAATTTTCCAAGTGACAGCATCCAAATATGCATGTACTGCCTGACCAGGCCATCAGCCCATGCCAACAATCTGCCCAGCTACCATGTGTGCTGTCTCATACGTAGTAAGAAAATCTATAAGAAAACAAGGATTGTTTTCATAGGATGGGAAGATTTAGATGAGAAGGAATGCAAACCCACAGAAAGAGAAATTTACAGATCCTTTTGGTTTTTTTGCTCAGAGGTTAAATTCCCTAACTGTTATGTAGAGGGAACACTGCACAACCTAAGTAAAAGATTTTAATCTCTGATCATACAAGTAGCAATATTTTTAACATCAACCACTAAGTTTTAGTGCATTTGGGTGGAAAGCCAATGACATAATAATAATCAAGTCAGAGTAGCATACACATTTTTCAATATAAACAAAAACATTAGGTTGAAACTCTCTTGCTCACTCTGTATACAAGGATAACAGTACAATGACACGATGAATATGAGTGCTAATTGTTGCTCTGGCCGCATACTCTAATAACACAACCCTGACCTCTTGTGGGAAAACCAGGAAACCTGTGCAAGTCATGGGCTGCTCATCTGATGGCTGCACAGGTAGAGCCTTGGGTCAGGCAGGAGAGACAAGTCAAGGAAGAGGAAGTCATTAGGCACTGGGAAAAGTGAGAAGGAAAGACTCTTCAGCAAACTAGGGATGGCAACGTTGAGATTTGTCATGCTAGATCTCAAAAAAAAAAAAACCAACAACCAACCAACCCCTCATTGTTGCCGATATGAACAGAACACTGCGAGCAATATAGAGACAGGGACTCGATTAATTGCTAGACTGCTGCATCTCTGATACGAATTGGTGTAGTTTCATGGTAAAAAAGTAAATCTCTGCACTCTTTTACTGTGCAATGTTGAGTAGTAGACAGTTGAGCAACAGGAATAAATAGTGTAAATTCCTGTTGAATGTTGACTACAGTAATTATTTTAAGAGTGTACTTTATGTGAACAGCTTCTTTCACATGTAAAATATAAATGATGCTGTGAAAAGCAGAAGCTGATGTAACATGAGCAATTGCAAGGGACACGGCTATGGCAAGGCAGACAGATAGACTGTGGACTGTCAACATCAAACTTTTCTGTGACTGGTTTGGAGAACTGTTATAATTTGTATTTGAATGACAAACTGAATTATTTCAAGGGTTTAGTGAAAAAGGTACACGCAAAATTGATGAAAACTGAAAATTTATGAAGCACTAAAATTGCAGCACTTGGTTATTCAATGGAGGAGAGTTTTGTTTTTTTCTAACATCAATTTAAACAGTCAGCATTAGTGAGTTAAATGTCTTACTCCTCAAAAGGAACACCAATTTTGTACATTACTAATTGAATTATGTCTAATATGACATATATTAGTGTGAAGGAATGTGCAGCAAGCTGTCTTTCCTTTTTACTAATGTTTTTTAGAAAACGTGTTTTAGAATAGAGAGATATCAGCCACTACCATATATCTTACTGTGAAAATAACACTCATTGAAATAAACTTTGAGGAAAGGGGACGTAGCCTTTTGCTTTAACTGTCTGCCACACCTGGAGAAATATGGACTCATTTTGATTAGTTTAGATGAAATTTAGTTTTGCTACCCAACTGATGCCCCACCCAGTGATGAATTTACTCCATACATGTTCAGACTTTGCTTAGGTAGAAGTAAAGCATTACCCAACTAAGAATTCAGGCTAGGTTCTTGTTTACTATTTACCTCTTCTAATAGAAAGTTATATGGAGACATATGTATATGTATGTTTGTTTGTTTGTTTGTCTTAAACTTAAATTTTTAGATTTTCTTTGTAGCTTTCATGAGGAAAATGTAAAGCATAATGCTAATATGCAATTATTGCACTATGCTGTTAGCCACACTATTTTCTCAGCTGTTGCTTACCCAATATCCCTGATGAGCGTTTAAGAAACATTTGGTTCTAATGCAATGTTTCATCATTTAATTGTACAACAATATATTCTTTGTCTGATAGAAGACTTTGTAGAGAATTCTAAAGAAATTGCTTTCACATTCTAGCTGATTGGATATGTCTCCATGAAAGCAATAACTGGATTTGTCCATCTACAGCCTTTATTCTCCTGTTTGATTACTCTAGTGTTCTCATGTAACAATAGAAAAATAGGGAATCTGCACAAAGGAATTGGAAGACTACCGCTGATTCTAAACCAAAAATATGTTCATATCAATTTTAGCATTTTAATGAATGTACAATCTCTTAAAATCCTTACATTACTGCAGTTGTTTTTAAAAAAACATACTTGATAAGAAGGAAAGTTTGAGTCAAGGTTTTCAAATCGAATATGTGAAAATTAAAGACTAGTTCAGAATGCACCAAGGGGCAATATTGATGTTGTTTTCACAGCATAATTATTCATACCTATTTTTATCTCCTTCCTATAAGTATTCTCTACATTATGTTGCATTTATGACCTGTACAGAAAACATCCATTCACTTTTCTGCAGACAAAAGTTATGGAATGTAATGTCTTGTAATATTTGTGTTCTGAGAAAGCCACAGTATTGTTCTTCAAAGTGCTTGCCAAGTGCTTATGAAGACAGTCCTTACTAGCTCAAAAAAATTAATTGCCCTCTAGTTTCTGTGATTTCTTCAGGAAGCAAGGATGCTGTCAATGAGTTGAGGCGCTAGTAAACAGTAAAAATGTGTCAATTTTGGCTAATATGCCAAACAAAATGCATTTTGTTTACTTTTTTATAAGTAAGCAGGTGCTAGTTACTTTGATAAAGAATTCTTTTTATTGGAAATGATTTTAGTTTTTTTATTTGCTATGTAATTAAAATAACATTTTGATGCAATTAGTGTAAGTTGCAGTATGGTATGTTTAATTGTGGAATATTACTCAATAACGTTAATATAAAAGTTGTTACATCTATTTAATTCATTTATGTTACATTATGAAAAAGGTTTTATTTCTGGTTGGTCTCTAACTCCTTAACTGTTAAAAATAAAGAGGCTGTATGTGATTATCCATATACAAATAAGACAGACCTAATGTTTTACTTTGTTTGTTTGTTTGTTTGTTTCAGGGATCTTTCAAATAATAGAATCGGTTGCCTAACACCAGAAATGTTTGTTGGACTTAACAGTCTTCACAAACTGTGAGTATGATACCAATCTTGTTTTAAACAGAAATCCAGACTAACACATGACATACCTGAGGACAGTTGGCAATAAACTTTCATTATACAAAAATGATGGGTTTTGTACTAAAGAAAGCGCCTCTCCTGAGCCTTTAATTGTGATGACTTGATACTTTAAAGTTGTTGTTACTATTTGTAATTGTAAAATCTATCAGAACTGAAAGAAGTAAATTGAATATATTTAATTTCCACACTGAAAAGAAGCTGAATGTGATGTTTCTGTTTGAATGCCTTTCTCTTTGCATGTTTTTGAAATAATTAAAGGTCAAGCACACAAGTGAGACTTACACTTGTTAAAAAGGATACATTGCTCTTTCTATCCATTACAGATCAATTAGATTTTTATAACTTTTCTGAAGTGTATTACAGAAAAAGTGAGCATATACTGAGAAAGAAATGTATGAAGTATCAAGTAAATTTGGAATATCAAGGTAATTCCAATTGCTTCAAAAATACCAGTTTAGACTGTTTGTTTATGGTGTTGTATTGTACACTTTATTTGTCATAGTACTTTCTGAGTCATCAGTTTATTACATACAACTGCACTGGAATATGCTCTAGAAGCAAAGCAAGTGACTGACATATTCATAAGCATGTCAGAAAGCTTGTGTGATCAATAGATCATCAGACTATTCTATAAAGTATACTCGGGCTGTTCAGTTTTATGGAGAATCAGATCATCTGGATGAAGGTATAAAACGGGCAATGACAAAATTTTCTGCTACATACTAAGTTAACCAAGGAATCAGAGACAAGGGTTGGTTTTGAAGAAGGACAGAAATAATTTACAGGGCTCCATGACTAGGCAGTAAAATGGCAGATGAAATTTAATGTGGATAAATAGTAAATTATGCAAGAGATAGAAAACAGTCTGTTCTGGGCTAACCATTAAAAGAGAGGAAAGATAGTTTGAGATTATAGTGGGTAATGCCATGAAGACATCTGCTCAATGCTCAGTATAATTTAAAAAAATTAGGGAATATTATTAAAGGAAGAGAGAACAAATCATAGAACATCCATTGTACCACAAAAAAACCTCAAACTGTGTACATTTTGAATGCTGTGGGCAGTTCCAATCTGCTCATCTCAAAAAGATGAAAAAAGCTAGAAAAGATTCAGAGAAGGACAAAAAGGAGTGGCCAAAGGTGTGGTACAGCATAGGCAAGTACTAGGAATCAGTGAGTTGGCTGCAAGTTTCCT
>NW_010161768.1:0-1482 GCF_000695765.1 Mesitornis unicolor | reverse complement strand
GAAAGAGTCGATTCGCAGGAAGGGAAGAAAGATGACAGAAGATCACGAAATTATGAATAACACACAGAGACAAACAGCAACCTCTTTTTCATTGTCTCTCACAGTTTAGAAACTACAGGATACTGAGAGAAACTGCTATGGAAAGTTAAAAACAAACAAAAGAAGGTGTGGTGTTTTTATTTTTAACAAAAGACAAAGCGGTGGCATGCTTTGCTGCAGAATGCTGTTAAAATTTTATGTGAATTCCAGGGATCTGCATCTGCCTTGGGTACTTTTGAGACAGGACTATCGTTTAAATGGACATTTGGCCAAACCCCAGAGGGCTTTCTATTTGCATCCACTTCTGTATTCATTCCTGAATGGGAAATCAATTCCTCTGCTGCATCATAGTGTGTTACGAATCTCATACTTTATTTACTTCCTCTCCAGCCAGTTCTGGCATTTCCTTGGGAAAAACAGGGAAATTTTTCTAGATAGGTCTGATGTAAGGTCAAGATAACACCAGGTAAAAGGCTGAAATCTGGCATGCTTACTCATCTCATTAATGAAAGTAACTACGTCAGATTGTCTCCAATGAAAACAAGTGAGAACATATGATGGGAAGAGCCTTGATAGCATGTTGATGAACATGTCCAGAGTACCCCTCTTTTTACTCATGTCAGATGAGTTGCCAAATTGAGCAAACCCAACTCGCCTATTGAGGCTTGCTGCATCTCCTTTTCTTGTGCACAGTGGATGTAACTGTGACTATATAGCCAGATTACTATAGGAGGTATATTTAATTCAAAATGGTGAAGCCACCTTACTAAATAGAAGGTCCAACCTCAAAATAAACTGTTCAAATCCCTTCTCCCTCAGGGATAATTCCATTCATAAATCTTCCAGATTCCATTTTAAGAGCTAATTAAAGGTTAAATACAGAACTTCAGTCTTGTGATGGTAAGGAACAGAAGTTCACTCACAGTGAGTGACAATATTTGTTCTGTGACAGTGTTTGGCTGTACTATACTTTTCCTCTGAAGAGGAGGAAAGAATGTGGCAGTATACTTCTGCATCCTTCACTGATACCAGAGATCAGCAGCTTCATGTTCACAAGCCCTGGTCTTCATGGGGGATTTCAATCACCCTGACATCTGCTGGAAGGACAACACAACAGGGCACCAATGATCAGAGAGATTCCTTGAATGCATAGATGACAACTTCCTCCTCCAAATCATAGGGGAGCCTACAAGAAGGGGTGCCATTCTGGACCTTGTCCTTACCAACAAGGAGGGGCTGGTGAGCAACATGAAGCTCAAGGGCAGTGTTGGCTGCAGTGACCACAAAATGGTGGAATTCAAGATCCTTAGGTCATCGAAAAGGACACAGAGCAAGGTCACCACTCTGGACTTCAGGAGAGCAGACTTTAGTCTCTTCAGGTATACGCTAAGCAAGGCATCATGGGATATAGACCTGAATCACAGAATCACAGAACGTTAGGGA
>NW_010161767.1:4875-5086 GCF_000695765.1 Mesitornis unicolor | reverse complement strand
CCGCTATCCATCATATTTGAAAGGTTGTGGCAGTCTGGTGAAGTTCCTGATGACTGGAAAAGGGGAAACATAACCCCCATTTTCAGAAAGGGACAAAAGGAATACCCAGGAAACTATTGGCCACTCAGTCTCACTTCTGTGCCTGGTAAGATCATGGAGCAGATCCTCCTGAAGACTCTCCTAAGGCACAGGGGGAACGAGGATGCAATGA
>NW_010161767.1:0-4732 GCF_000695765.1 Mesitornis unicolor | reverse complement strand
CGCATGTGGTACTAGTCACTAAATTGGAGAAACATGGATTTGATGGACGGACTTCTCGCAAGAGAAGGAATTGGCTGCATGGTTGCACTCAGACAGTTGTGGTCAATGGTGCAATGTCCAAATGGAGACCAGTGACAAGTGGTGTCACCCAGGGATCGGTACTTGGACCAGAGCTGTTTAACATCTTTGTTGGTGACATGGACAGTGCGATCAAGTGCACCCTCAGCAAGTTTGTGGTTGACACCAAGCTGGGTGGTGCAGTTGACATGCTGGAGGGAAGGGATGCCATCCAGAGGGACCTGGACCTGCTGGAGAGGTGAGCCCATGCCAACCTCATGAAGATCAACAAGGCCAAGTGCAAGGTCCTGCACCTGGGTAGGGGCAGTCCCAGGCACAAATACAGGCTGAGTGGAGAATGGATCACGAGCAGTCCTGAGGAGAAGGACTTGGGGGTGTCTCTTGATTAAAAACTCAACATGAGCCAGCAATGTGTGCTTGCAGCCCAGAAGGCCAACTGTATTCTGCGCTGCATCAAAAGAAGCGTGGCTAGCAGGTCAAGGGAGGTGATTCTGCCCCTCTACTCTGCTCTTATGAGACCCCACCTGGAGTACTGCGTTCATTTCTGGGGCCCCCAACACAAAAAGGGCATCAAGCTTCTGGAGTGGGTTCAGCGGAGGGCCACAAAGATGATCAGAGGGCTGGAGCACCTCTCCTACAAAGACAGGCTGAGAGAGTTGGGGCTATTCAACCTGGAGAAGAGAAGGCTGTGGGGAGACCTTATTGTGGCATTTCAGTTCCTGAAGGGAGTGTACAGGAAAGATGGAGAGGGATTTTTTTTACCAGGGCAGGTTGTGATAGGACAAGGGGGAATGGTTTTAAACTGGAAGAGGGTAGATTTAGACTAGATATTAAGAAGAAATTCTTTACTGTGAGGGTGCTGAGACACTGGCCCAGGTTGCCCAGGAAAGTTGTGGATGCTCCCTCCCTGGAAGTGTTCAAGGCCAGGTTGGACAAGGCTTTGGGCAACTTGGTGTGGTGGGAGGTGTCCCTGCCTATGACAGTGGAGTTGGAACTAGATGATCTTTAAGGCCCCTTCTAACTCACACCATTCTATGATTCGACAACCTTCAGTCACCATCAGCACTGCAGCTATACTTACATACTCTGCCCACAAGGAGCAGCCCACCTATGGAGCAGAAAAACGTCCTGAGTGTACTGTAGTATCGAGCTCCAGCTCAACAGCTTCCGGCCTTTGTGGAATGCTCCCACACTGAGATGGTTTTCTTGGAAACTTTTCTTAAAAGTCTTTTGTCATAATTTACCTCAGAAAAAGGAGTGATACACAGAGGGAGTATCACTGCTCAGTAGTTTCATGCACAGTATAAGTACTGAGAAACCAGATAAAGATAATTGATCCATCTCTGTCACTCACAGAAGTGCTCCATACAGCAACTTTTCACTGCTGTTCAAAGGAACATTTGCACATGAAGTCCCTCCTCAGTTGATGTTTTTTGGTGTGGCAGTGGGTGAAGGGACTGTCCTTGAGTTTATGTCAAGACACCATCTGGGTACAGTGCCCCCAATTCTGCTGTCACCCTGCTCCCCAAGGAGACACTTATCCCGTGGAGATTTCGTGAGAGGCTCTGAGACACCACCAATCATCTCTGTTCCTACTGCATGGCATGTGCTTCCCTCAGCACAGCCCCTCACTTTCACCCTCACAGGGAGGGTTGATGGCCTCAATCTGCTCAAAAAACACACTCCAACAGGATAAACCTTTCAGTGAGTAATTTTTTCCTAATATCCAGTCTCAATCTCCCTTGGTGGAGCTTGAGGCCATTTCCTCTTGTCCTATCACTAGTTACATGGGAGAAGAGACTGACCGCCACCTCGCTAAAACCTCTTTTCCGGTAGTTGTAGAGAGTGATAAGGTCTCCCCTCAGCTTCCTCTTTTCCAGGCTAAACAATCCCAGCTCCCTTAGCCGCTCCTCATAAGACTTATTTTTCAGACCCCTCACCGGGTTCTTTGCCCTTCTCTGGACAAGCTCCAGTGCCTCAATGTCCTTCTTGTAGTGAGGGGCCCAAAACTGAACACAGGATTCGAGGTGCAGCCTCATCAGTGCCAAGTACAGGGGCACAATCACTTCCCTACTCTTGCTGGTCACACTATTTCTGATACAAGCCAGGATACCATTGGCCTTCTTGGCCACCCAGGCACACTGCCAGATCATGTTCAGTCAGCCGTCAACCAATACCCCCAGATCCCTCTCTGCCAAGCAGTTTTCCAGCCACTCATCCTCAAGTCTATAGCGTTTCATGTGGTTGTTGTGACCCAGCTTAGTGTCATCTGCAAACTTACTGAGGGTAATCTCAATCCTCTCATCCTGGTTGTTAAAAAGATAAAAGAAAAATTTGAAAAGAGAAATTATATCTAGTACTTAGCATAGATTTGCAGTTTCTTATTCTTTTGTAGAGATGCTGAAAGGTGCATCTTCTTGTACAACTTTGGTCTCTGACAAGTCAAATTGCTAAAAGTAGTGAGTGAAGTTTGCTAATGATGCTAATCTAATCAGTTATACCAAGAATCTCATGATACAGAATACAGGGTAGATGAAAACCAGTAGCAGTGCATATGGAAGACTTTTTATGTTATGCATTTAGTTATGCATTTAGTTATGCACAGTACTGGAAAGCCTAAAGCTGCCTGCTGGTGCAACTGCATAATTCCTGTAGAAAGAGGGATCACTGATCATTGCATGGGATATGAGATCCATATAGGAGAACTGTACAGATACCATGCTTTGGGCATTGCATGATCATGTTTGCTTCTTCCTGATCCTGTTGATCCACAGCACCAGAAGCCTAAGCAGAGTCAGATGAAACTGAAGGAACATTTAGTTTTCTTCTGTAGATCACAGGACTGCCAAGTATTACTAAATACAATGAAACATACAAAAATACAGATGATGTTCTACAGCTATGATCTTCTTAACCACCCCTTGGGTACCATTGGGTAATTTGTCCTTCCTTCAAATGATAAGTTGACCATTGTTCTTGGGCCCAGTGAGGTGACATGTGGAACTTGCAGGCTGATAAAATTATTGCAGAATAAATGCAGAAAGCCAATAAAGAACTCATAATACTTTTAGGTTTTCAGCAACTAGAGTCAGTTTTCATTTGTAATCTGTGCAGTGATTATGACTCAGGGCATGTCTGATGAAAAAAAGGTTTTCCTTGCTGATTACAGTGTGCTACAGATAGGTTAAAGTAGAGAAAGATACTTCATTATTATAATGGAATTTCCAAGCAGAAAACAAACCCCATTTATCTACAAGATCAGAGCTCCTTTAGGTCTCATTTTGTTTTTAAGTAGACAATTGCATGTATCAGCTATTCCTTAGTTCACTGAAAAAATCTCCAGGCCTATATCAGAGGATGTCTGTTTTTGTTGCTTCCTTTGAATTCTGAGAAGTATACATCTGGTTTTCTTATGCTGCTCTGGATCTCACATGAGAGGAGCACAAGACCAATATTGCACCACTATCCTTCTTTCTGGAGTTACTTTAACTAATGAAATTTTTACTCTATTTTTTTTTCTGAATCTACTTTAATGTATCTTCTTAACCTTCACTTAAATTACCCTTTATTTACAGCATTTAAACAAGAGTTTAAGGCCTGTCTCAAGAGCAACTAAGGTTCTGCAAATCCTCTCGGGCTAAATTAAGGTGAAACAACACGAAATGATCAATTAAACGTTTTATTTATCATGTAAACGACTTGAACCTGGAAAAGGCAAACAATTTGAACTTGGAAAATGTAAAAACGTTGGCAATGCAGGTTCTTATTGGAAACCTTTGTAAGAAGAAGGAAAAGAAGAGAAAAAAGAGACAGGAAAGGAAAGAGATAAGGAACAATGTCATCACTCTTGGATCCCTCGATGATCCCTTGATGACAATGTGATGACAACGAGGGACATGGTAATCCTCAGTGGTGGGTGCACACATGGCCCCATGAGTTTGTGCCTTTTATACAGTCCAGTCCCTGTCCCTCGATCCTGTCAGTCATGTCCCTCGAGGACTTATATAACTCTTGGTCTACCACACAGGCAACATTATGGGGGGTGGTCATGAGCACATCCCCCAAATAAACTCTGTATGGCCCTTGGCCATATATGGTGAGTTGTCTTGCTTGGCAACACAGAACACAAAACTACACATCCTCAGCCCTCTGCTTCCAGTGCTAACTGGTGTTGCTAGCAGAACTTGCAGAACCTGTCTGGCCACAATGTTTGAGACGTAACTTAGCTCTTTCAGTGTCATAAACAAATGTAAATTTGTTTATGAAAGCATTAAGTAAACCTCAACAGCCTGTTTTTGTTGCAACTTATTACACTATAAAGTATGAGTTGACACAGTTATACTGTTATAAAATGAAAAGATATAAGAGAAGAATCAGTAGAGACTTACGATCTGCCAACAGACTTTGAATTCCCTGTTTGTGACAACCTTCAGTCACGGAAGCAAAACAAGCAGTCCTAAGGTATCATGATAGAATTCATGCTGGATCCATGTTATGCCTCTGTCCTCTCATTTTTTGTACATGTTGGAAATCACTACAGCAGACTTTACTAGAGTATAATTACTGACAGGCGCATAATTCCATGTCCATTTTCAGATTTTTTTCAGAAATGTATCTAGATAATAGTGTGAGATGTGTCAGTCTGATTCGTGTT
>NW_010161766.1:19848-20697 GCF_000695765.1 Mesitornis unicolor | reverse complement strand
TTCAACTCCCAATATTCTGTGATTCTGTGAAAAATGCTGCTCAGGGCACATTAGAGATTTTGCCCCAATGACAACCTCATGAGCAACATCCTTGGCAACCAGCTACACCTAAGGCATCACTGAAGAAACTGTACAGAGCCTGCAAGAACAAGGATCACAGGAGATTTACTTGCCAGCTCCCTGCTGTATTTTCCCCCTTCTCTCGAGTTCACATTTATCTTTAATCAGGTTAGGCAAAGGGAACTTCCAAGGTACAGAATTGAACATAGAAATGTAAAAGGAAACAAGAAAAAGATTCGCAGAGTCTGAAGCCCATTCTGTTACTTTACCAGCAAAAGACTCCCTCTGAAAACAACTACATGAGCATTTCATTTTCTGAAGGTCAGAGATGGGCATATATTACAAAAAGTGCATCAATCTCCAGTCTCTTGTGATATAGTCTAAGACATTAGCCTAAGCTGCACAGATCTTAAAAGAGTAATCTAAAGGAAAATCTGATAGAAGAGATGTGACGATTTCTTATTAACAAAGACTCAGGCTTTAAAAAACAGGTTGGAGTAAAGTGTACAGAGTGTTAAGCAGTTTAGTGCAGGATCATTCTTATCCAAGTTACACCTGAAGTCAGAGGCACCCTCAGACAAAGAAAGACTTAGCTATCCCAAAAGCCAGCCATTATGGAATCCCAGAAAAGAGTAGTTCAGCACTAACTTCTTTGCAGTGAAACACTCATAACTGCACTACAAGGTACATTTGAACATCCAGGGAGTTGTGTTTTCTAAATCAGCACCAGTTGTAAAAAAAGCAAATGCTCCTTTCTCAAAGGATCTTAGGTTATAGAAAAAAATCCTT
>NW_010161766.1:0-19817 GCF_000695765.1 Mesitornis unicolor | reverse complement strand
TCTTTCCCTTTTACCACATCATCTTACTCCAATGGCAAACAAAGAAGCAAACAAATGATTTACTTTGCTCTTCCTTCAAAGTCTAATAGAAGACAAACAACAATGCTGCCTTACTTCTTGGAAGCAGCTGTTTGTTTTGTGTACACAACCTTGACACTTGTCCGTAGAGGATACTGGGGTATCAATCTAACCTGCCTTTAGGCTGCTTTTTTCAGGCAAAGCAGGCTCAGGGCAGGGCCCAGGAGACAGAACAGCAAGGTCACAGAAAGCTGTGCAGACCGTATCCCTGAACAATGTGCACAAGGAAGGGCAAACTGTGCCTGCCAAACTGCATGTAACAGCAATGGACACAGCAATACCCTTCCTGCTCTTGAACAGAAGAAACAGCACCTGTAGAATCAACCCCTGTGCAAAGAGGAGGTAGTGTTGTGTGAAAAGGAGGGAGTGTTGTCTGTGCCAGCACAGTGAGTCTGGGAGATTGTCAACATTTTAGCCAGCATAGCTTCTTCAATGAATCCACAATATGGGGGACATTCTTTTGAAGTTGAATTCAACTGTAGCTTAATGTAAGAATAGTTGGCCTGGAACTGTAATGCTTATTTTGATAAATTGCATTGAGTATGAGACTCTGATATCAGAGTGCCAGGAAGAGAGATCATCTGTTTACAGAGAAAATTTAATTATCTTTATTAGCAATTATCATTATCCTCAATTTGTATACAGCAGCCGAATGCAGTGGCCTTAATCAGGTCACTCTGTTGCACCCAGCCTTTTAAAAGTGCAGTAAGCTACAGCCAGACAATAGGGCACACAAATTGTGTCAGACTATGTGAGGACAGGAAAAAGCAGACTGTGATGAAATAGATTGTTATAGCACAGAGTAGCTGCCAGTCAGAAAAAAACAAGCTCCTTTCCTGTCTTACACTGCATGGCTAGAGAGACTAACGTTTGACTACAGATATATATACTCAAAAATTAACAGATGGTTATCATCACTCATATGCCATCTACCAGAAGTCACATTAATCTCCAGGAATGCTCCCTGGCTTAAATGCTGGCTCCACTGGAAAGCTAGTGGTTATTTTATCTCTCTCAGGGATCAAAGCTTCATGCCTGGATTCCATACACAAGATGGAGGCAGATGCCCTAGGGAACATATGGTCTACATAGCTTCAGCCACGGTGCCTCTCTATTTCCTGATTCATACATACAGGAAAACTGCATCACTTACTCATTACCTAAAAACTGCAGTAAGTAGAAGACCTCAGGCTGTCTCCTTGCTTACAGCTTTACATCAGTACAATGAACTGACAGATAAAAGATATGTCATCTTCTGCACAGCTTCTCTAAGACTCAGAGCTCTGTAAATTGGGTGATACCAATTCCACAAAAGAACAGGACAGCCCAAAAAAGCTTAAATTGGCTACATATCAAATTCCATTCCCCTAGGCCAAGGCTATACATTCTGACCAGCAAAGCTCCATTTATTAGAAGAGCTATTTCCATTCCTGGCTCTGATGAGTACAAGCACACAATTCCACACTCTGGACAGTGTTCAGGTTTCCCCTGGTTCTCAATGGAGATCAGGAAGGCTGAGCCTCACAAATACACATAGGTATAAATTCGCACATGCACTAAGGTAATTTACATCCCTTTCAAATCCTTAAAGTAGACCAACAGCACAAACTATGAACTGTATAGAAGGAGGAGATGCTTTGGACATAGGTCTATATGATCATCTGTGCACACAGAGTCACTCACTCATCACATTACTGATCCTCAGCCACGAAACACCTGGAATAGCAACAAGTGCTAAGTTTAATACAAATTCATTATCCCAGTACAAGTTTGGATAGAAACAGACTCAATCACTTGGTGCTTCCCCTTTTTCATTTATTTAAAAATCTAATTTCTTTAATCATGGCAGATTTGCTTTTACTTAGTAACCGACATTACACAGTTGCAAAGTTTTCTTGAAATTACTCTCAAAGTAACACATTGACAGTAACACTGTTACATTTGGGGACTTCCAAATGTTCTACAGCGCTCAGCTGCAGGTGTGATGCGGAGAAGCAAGTGATCTTTCTGTGACCTCCAACCCATTACAAGTGAAATCTAATACCCATCAGAATGGCTGGCAAACAGTACTGAGAAGAGAAAGCCAAACCACAGCAAGCAACAGAGTTCCCCTCCTGACTTCACAGTTAAGAATTTGCATCCCTGGCATGAGCAGGGGAAGGTGAAATTAACCACATGACCTACCTAGAGTGATGACCATTTCCTGTAGCATCTAACACCGGTATATTCCGTCCACCTGATAGATCAGGTAGTTACTCTAATGATCTTCCCTCAGTATTGCACACCAGTAATCCTGAAAACTGCTGCAACTGGTTTACGTGTCCTGCTCTAGCTCTGCCTAAGCAACTCTTCCTGCTTTTGGGATAGCACTAGTCCCTTCTCACCAAACCTCTACTTTAGCCTCTACAATATAAGTTGAAGTCACATAAACAGGAATGTCCAGTGTCATTTTGACTTATATTGGGTTGCAGGGTCAGGAGGCAAAAATTTTATTTACACAGAGCAAAGCTCTCCTGACCAGGCTGGAAAACAGTATTTCGTCTTTATAAAATCATTCTCCTATTCCTCTTTATTGTTAGGGTTCTTCTACAACACATTACATTCTAGGGAATTGAAGAAATTCCACCACATATACATTAGTGTCAGCACTGAAGTGATGGTGTAAACTTTGCCCTCCACACACATTTCAGATAAACCTCACATAACCAATCCCTGCATGCAATCCCCAAAACATAATGGCTTTGAAACACTATTAAAATTATATGACAGCTTTCCAAAACATGGTCAGGCACGTCTGCCCAAATGGCAGACTTTAAGAATCTCAAGCCAGGCAGTCGATGCAGGCAGAACAAAATGAGTTGTGTTATAAAAGATCGCATTATTAGCCCATGGTCTGCACATGTCTCAGATGTTTCACCTCAGTTCCATCAAACATACAGGAAGGGAAATAGGGTGTAAGAAATAGCTGGTATCTTTGGGATGTAGTATTTCTAGACTGAAGAAACAGCCAAACAGAATTCACACAGGTAATTTAATAGCTATTGCAGAGATGGGCAATTTTGATACTGCTTCAAATTCTAATAAACTGGCATTTCTCTAGACAGTAACACCTATTAGTCAGGTTCTCTCACTTCCTTTCAGTCAATACAATTAAATACAGACAAAAGCATCAAAGGTGACTCCCTGAAATGTAAACTCATGGTCCAACTAAGCAAAGCCTCCTTTAGACAAGGCTTTGTTAAGATGATTCCTGACCACACCTCAAACTTCCCTGGGCTGCACATTTATTCTTCCAGGCAGGGACATGCACTGGTCCAGCAGATGCACGGGTCCAGCAGAATAAATTGTTGCTCCATCAGCCTATACGGAGAAGCTGCTGCTAGCTGGTTTTAAATCTCTTCTTAAACAGCACAAACCAGTTTGCATTATATAGCCAAATATGTCTGATAGTCATCCTAAACCAGCAGCCTGGCCAGATCCCCTGGCTGTGGGTGTTCACTTATCACTTAACAACAGGACCTAAATGGCAAGGGTTTTCCCCCATCACATGGTAGAACAAGAGAAGAGTGAGCAGCTCTCCTTCACTCCCACTCTGCTGCTATTCATCTTCGACAGTCAAAGCCTAGGGATAAAAAGAACCTCTTCTCTTGCTCTCCTCCCCCCTTTTCCCCTTGAAATAAGCATTCAATGGTCATTGTGCTTCCTTCAGGGTTCATGTCAGGGCAGCACTATGCAGACATGAGGTAATCTGTTTACAAACTGTTTTCAAGGTGACAGCACTCCCTGGCTCAGTAACAATGGCCTCAGCTGATGTTAAGGTGCACCTGTATCCCCAGGGCACATGGATAAACTTGGGGGCCCATTTACCAGCAACCTCATTCAATTCTCCTTCCAAAATCTGGGAAGCCTAAGAACACAACAGCTCCACTGTAACAGTGTCTCTGCATTCTGGCAGTCTCTGTAGCCCCTTCCGGTTCCTATTTACCTCATCCTACCCCACAGGATAAGAAGTCCCCTTACTCACAGCTCAAGGATGAGGACCACATCTGTCTTGTTCTCATAGATGTCATGCAGCTTGATGATGTTGGCATGCAGAATCTGCTGCAGAATAGTAATCTCCCGTTCAATTTCCTCGCGTCTCACTCCACGATGGCTAGCCCGACTCTGACGTTTTTTAATAAACTTAGCAGCATACTCCATACCGGTGCTTTTTTCTCTACATTTCTTCACTATAGCAAACTGGCCACTGCAAGGACAAGAAGGTAAGAAAAATTCTCTTAAAGCTTTCATATAATCACAGCTTCCCAAATAAGCCATTCATCGACAAAGCTTGAACTTTACAACCCCTGAGCAACACTGCTAACCATAGGAGCTTGTTCTTAGTACAACAGTGAGGACTGTCCGAATTCGGCAGTTAAAGTCACTAGTGTATTACAAGGTAGCCTCCTGCTGTGTCAGAAATTTAGCAAAACCAAGAAAGGAGGACAGATGTTATGATCTCCAAAAAACAGTTAATGTTTAAATTAATAAGATCTGTCTCAAAAAGTTCAAATTACTACTCCTTCGTTGGGTAATGCTTACAGCATTCAAGTCTGCAACACACCACTGGATGTTCTGAAAGAACACACATGCATTCCAGTATTTCCCCTAAGAATAATCTTTCAGAAAAGAACTCAAAGGACTGATAACTCCTTGGAAATGTAGAACTGGCCTCCAAGTAACCAATTTTCAAATAAGAGAATTGTTTATTCATATTTCTGCACTTAACTTGATAATTTAAAAATCACATAAATAAACATAGAGTTAAGTGCAGCTTTCTCACTGCACTCCAAGGACAAGGAATTTCCCACTGTACAGGTTTTTCACAGAATTCATGCAAAATTGCCATGTTTGGACACAAAGACTCAAATTCTCAAGTTGTTCTTAGATCTTAAAAACCTGAAACTCAAAAACTCAAAACCTGTCACGTTTTTGTAAAAAAAAAACAACCTAGGTTAAAGCACAAAAAGCATCAACATCAATTCCTTCAAACAAAATGATGCACACTTACTGCTCTCCTAACTCAAGCACCTCCAGCTTAAGTAACAATGAGGAGTAAGAAGATTTGGTCCTGACATACACTTAAGTCAGTCCACACATAAGTCCATTCCAGTCAGGATGAGTTTCATTCACGTACTGCTCTCTCTCATTGCTCAATAGGTAGTCCAGTATTTTCACTGATTCAGTGAATTCAGTTACTTTTGTACAGAGTATTAAAACAAACTACACTAATTTGTAAACAAATATGTAAATTCCGATGAACCTTCTTGTACTTAATGGTACTTCAGAATTTTTTATTACTTTACCTTTCCATAAATAACTATTAGTGCAGACCTGGACATAATGGTGTTTAATTAGATAATAAAATGAAACACTGAATTTGAGCTGCTGGAAAACAAGGAGCTAGTGGGGAAGGTTAGTTGTAGCTGCAAGAACCACTGAAAATTTTTCTAGTAGCAGTATTGAGAGATTGTGTTTGGTAAGACTAATGGTAGGCTGCTGCTGACAATTGGAGCAGTATCTCTGCAATAAAATCTACAAGAATATGAGTGGATAGAAAACTTGCAAGGAAAAGACTCATCTTACAGATAACCTTAACATTTACCTACTGTGATTTTTATCAGCCAAGATCTCTTTATAAGAATCACAAACAAACAATGAAGTGCAATCCCCCATGACTACACTGTGGAAGCACTGAGCTGTTACTGCTTTCAGTATTATTATATCCTTCACTGGCTTGGTAAATGAGCGATGCAAGTATAGTTGGAACTTAAACTATGCAGCATACACAGCAATTCTATGCAGAACCTTATAATTATACAACATGCTCAGTGCTTCATTAGCACAGACGTCTGGTTGGAATCTGCCATAAACCTACAAAGGCAAAGAAATTAAAAATTAAGGCTGTCACTTGATGCTCAATTGCTCTCAAAAGCTAACACTCCATGGCAGAGGCAGCCTCTCATTTCAAAGGTTTCAAACGCTGCCAGACAGCCTGAAGTACTTATTTTTGATCTTCATTTTCATACTTATCCAAAGCACTTCTCAGGAGAGAGGCAGGAATGAATGGGAGAAGTGTACTTATCCCTTTAGGAATAATCAAGCACAAATAGAATTGAGACTGTAACCATTTGTCAAATCCATTAATTCATTCATATTTCTGCCTCCCGATTTTATCATTACCTGCAAACCCTAGAGAATGTAAGAGAATTAAACTCCTCCTACAAAATCCCCAAACTTGCCTTAAACATTCTGCTAGAAGAGTTTGTTCTGCAGTGCTGAAAGCTGTTTGTGTAAAGCATCATGGGTTTCCATGGGTTTTTGTTTGTTTGTTCATTTTTTTGCAAGACACAACTTGCTTGATCCAAACTTTCTGAAGAGACATGGTACTCATGTTGATGTGTTTGATTCCTTGAATTCTCTCTGGGGACATGACTTTTGCCAGCAAGCTTCAGGGAGAAAATATTTTATGAAAGCTGATTATGGGAATGAACACAGTCACTTTTCCATTTAAAAAGCCCAGTGATACTGTGGAAATTTGTACATTTTTTAATTAAAGGCTTACAAAAATAGCAATGACAGCATAGGAATTCGTGTCTTTTCCTTCTACGTGCTTGTTGTCTGTGACAACTGTTCATCACAATACCCATTCCCTTGCGATCTACTATTTTAAAAGGGTGGCATATTGCTCTATTTTCCTACCAGACACAATGAACAGTTCATGTGGAGGTCCATACAGCTATGAAAAAAAGGATACCTCATTAGTGTTCTACAATCAGTCAGACACACTTCGGAATTCTTGTTAACTACAGAGCTTGTAAAGTCAGGGACCAAGACAACAGCATTTCTGCACCTCCTAATGCATCTGCATTCAGCACGTAAGAATCAAACAGCATCAGCTTCCCAAAACTTTCGATCTAGGGTAGGAAAAAAGTGGAAGAAAGGAAAGTATGTCTCTAAAACCTGAGTTGACAGCACTGAACAATTAAGCCTTTTACTTAATTTCATATGGGGAGTCTGTAGCTGATCTGAGACTTGAAACTAAGTTTCACAGCTCAGATGTCCAAATTCCAGCCAAATGACTTTAGGAAAATTCATAGGTTTTAGTATATCGCTGAACTGAAGACGACTTGGATCATAACAGCAGTATTGACAACACACATAAGACAGGCTTAGAGGCTGACGCTTTTTTTTTTTTTTTAGAGAAACAAAGTTTGTTCCCTTTCAGAAATATTTTGGACAGCTGTACAACAGCCTTGTCACGGATTCAACACAGGCTGTCCTCAACTGTGGTAACAGCTCAAGGGTATAAACAATACCAGCTGCAACCTGTCCGTTCTAATTAGGTACAACATCAAATCTGGCTACCATTAATAAAGTAATTCATCCTAGCAATGAAGACAACCTATTATTTGCATTGCTACTATCATCTAGGAGATTTGTCACTGATTAAGAACACAAAGACAATACTACTGGGTGGTTTTAGAGTCTATTTTCAGAAACACGCTTTAGAGAAGCACAAGTTCAACTTATTTAATTGTTGTGCAGTTCAGGAGAGGATATGGAAAAGATGTGGGGAAGAGAGAAACTGGACAGTTCAGAATAAGAGGATAATTTCTTGCTCTTTTCTCAAAGTTTATTTTTAATACTAGTTCTGGAGGGTAATGCTCTGGGGGAGAATTTACGAGAGACTGACAGAGTGCAGCCTGCCAGTTCTGAATCCCTCAGTCCGTAACAGTAGCATTGCTGTGGAGCATGAGAATAGAGAGCCTTTAAGCAACTGTTTGTATAGGTATGGGCTTACACAAATCTTCCTCTGGTATTCCAGCCACACCACAACACTGATTACCTGTCATGAAGTGCTGAAAATATGTAAACAAAATGCTGAGATGACAGTACAGGTTACCTGACACCAGTCAGGCTCTCTGAGGCCAGAGTGAGGAGAAGTCAGGGAACTGATTCTGTCATTTGAGAAGAGCAAACTATTTCTTCCCCAAATATCAAACATATGTTCCCTTTCTGCATGTTCAGTCTACTTCAGTATGTCCTGTCCATTTTAATCTTCATTTCAATCATTAAAGAATTCTAAAAAGAGAATTTTTATTATTATTTAGTAGTTGTTAAAACTTGAAATCTCAATAAAATAGATGATACGTCAGAACATGTTGACAGATACACTTTACACTGAAATATGTTTTCAAGGAGCTCTTCAAAAAGTAAGTAAACCTGGGAAAGGACAGTGGTCTGGCATTCTGCCTGTCAAGAGACAACACTCAACTCCCTTAGATGAGCCAGGACAATTTACTTTGGAACAGATTTGCAACGGATTTTAGGCAGCAACCTCCCATTGACCTTAATGCTAATCAGGTTCCTACAGACTTGATAGAAAATAACACTTTAGTCTTCCTGTAATTTCCCAAAGACTGTAAAATACAGGCAATGCTACTGGGAAAATGAACTAAAAGTATGAGGGGTAAGCAGACAGCTGGACCTATAAATTAGTTTCATGTCCCTAGGCATGATTAGAATTGCAATTATAATCATTCACTTTTTTATTCAAATTATTCATTTATATTACTCCTGCACAAGAACACATAACCAGAAGGGCAACTAAAATAAAACCTAACAGCATCTCAACCGGCCATTTAACTGCCTAGATGCACATGCAGACAACCATGAATGGAAGACAGTGTAGCTCTTCTTTTAACAGAGAACCCACAAACTCAGTTGGGGATCTGAGCATTCAGTAAGGATTCCTTTCATTTCCAATTTGGGAAGTGTTTGCTTGAGGCTGGAGTTTGCAATGAGAAGCCGCTTGGCTTAGCAATACCAGCAGTGTATGGCCAGGCTGTTGGAAGGGTGCAATCATGGCCTATTGCGCAGAGAAAAACACAGTAATACTTTTTCCACAGAGGTTTGTTTGGTTTTTTCCTCACTTGAATGGTGCCACAAACATCTATTATTCTTCTTTGATGCTGGTTTTGACATACAGCAGGTGTAGGTAGGTGAAAATTCAAAAAAAAGTGGAAGTATCTTCATTTGATAACAGAAAACGGCAATCTAAAGTACACCAAGCTGCAGCACTATGAATGTGGTAATACTGACATCAACACATTTGTTATTGCTGCACAAGACCAAAAAGTTCATTAGACTAGAGTGGACACAAGCAAATGCTTTTAAGTGAAGTGGAGATGACCTTTCACCCCCCTTGATCTTCTCCTCTCTACTACAAACCCTACCCCAGAGACGAACGATGTAATTCACATCTGTGGTCATCAATGCTTAGGTAGTCAAAACACAGGTGAGAGATCTAATTTTAGGTTTACTAGTCTTTGCAAAGGTTGCCAGTCACTGGCTCTCTTTCTCTAACTGGATGATATAATGTGTTTGGTATCTTGACAGCAAAAAAAAATTAAATGACACCCTATGCAGTGTCCTATATTCTCTGAGCTTCGAGTCAACACAGTATCTTTAACCCTGAAAACAGTTTTATGTGTTCACTGACAGCAATCACTTACTTTACAGTCTATGTCATAAGCAAACTCAGCTTTACCTTCTGTTAGCACCACATTGTACTTTCACCAGTGAGTGAGCTTACAGTATCCTCTGCTTTGATTTTGCATAATCTACAGTTAAGAGGCGAGTGAAAAATCCTAAAAATCCTAAAAATCATAGAATGGTTTGGGTTGGAAGGGACCTTAAAGCTCATCCAGTCCAATCCTTCCCTGTTATGGCCAGGGACACCTCCTACCAGACCAGGTTGCCCAAAGCCCTGTCCAACCTGGCCTTGAACACTTCCAGGGAGGGGGCATCCACAACTTCTCTGAGCAACCTGTGCCAGGGTCTTATCATCTTCACAGTAGAGAAATTCTTCCTAATATCTAGCCTAAATCTGCCCTCTTCCAGTTTAAAGCCTTTACCCCTCATTCTATCACTACCTGCCCTTGTAAAAAGTCCCTCCCCACCTTTCCTGTAGGACCCCTTCAGGAACTGGAAGGCCGCAATAAGGTCCCCGGGACCCTCCTCTTCTCCAGGCTGAACAGCCCCAACTCTCTCAGTCGGTCCTCATAGGGGAGGTGCTCCAGCCCTTTGATCATCTTTGTAGCACTCCTCTGGACTCACTCCAACAGTTCAATGTCCTTCTTATGTTTGGGGGCTCCAGAACTGGACACAGTACTCCAGATGGGGTCCTCCCAGCTAACCTGTCCTCACTTCCACTCCCTGTAGATTTTCCTTTTGCACTCAAGTAAGTCCAGAAGCTCCTTGCTCATCCACTCAGGCCTTCTGGCATTCTTGCCTGCCTTCCTCCTTCTTGGGTTGCACTGCTCTTGGACCTGAAGGAGATGGTACTTGAATATCAACCAGCTTTCTTGGGTCCCTCTTCCCTCTAGGTCTTTATCCCACAACACCTTGCTTAAGAGATCCCTGAAGAGATGAAAGTCTATTTAAAAATATATTTATTAAAATATATTATGAAATCATCATGTGTACATTGTAAAGTTAATATGCATAAACATAATCAGAAATAATAGTGTCTAGCTAACCTGAATGCAGGACTTGTCTAGAATTAAGAGGCTACTTCTAGAGCTCAGACATGATGGTTTGTTTAGTTTCAGTGAAGAAGGGTCATTTATTCTCAGCTACACCAATGGTTTTCCCCTCAACAGTTTTGTTCATCACGCCTTTTTGCCACTATTAAATTCAGATTTGTTTTAATCAGCGATATCATGCTCCAAAAGTCTGCATCTTGGTACTCTTCCATCTTTTTCACTCCTATATCTGTTTCTTGGAAATTAGACACTAATAACCTTTCATGGTTGCATTTCAGTTAACTTTCAAACCAAAGCCCTTGAGAATTCTTGCTGAATGCCTTTCTTGAAACAACTCAAGCCTGAAAAAGCTCGTTTTCCTCTCAAATGTAAGGGATTAGAGCAATAGCATTACTGCACTTAGTTTTATCAAACTACTCTCCTCCCTCTTTCCTTACACTTCAGAGCGGACTTCTGCTAGTTGTAATTGTGCTGCCATGGTCTCCCCAGCAGAGAGGACAGGAGTCAGTTTGTAACTTCTACAACCCACTTGTATGTTCTCAGCTCATTTATGAAACACGGCTCAACCAAAGGCCATGCAAAGTTCACAAAATATATGCATAAAAGCACTTCCCTGGAAGTCTTTTGTAGGAAGTCTGTGGTCACAGCCATAAAGAACTGGAAGCCTTCTGTAATTGGACTAAAGCAATAATTTGTAGTATTTTTTAAATGACATTTTTTTTGTAGACTAAACCAGGATTTGGTGCAGCAGAACTTCAATTTAAGCAGTGAATAAACAGTATGTCCAACAACACAGTATTTACAAAGAAACTAGAGTACGATAGCTGAAACAACAAAGCAGAAATCCTGGCACAGCAAGGTCACTGAAAGGCAAGTATCTTGCTGTTTCCATAAGACTTTATGAACTGAAACTAAGAAACCCCAAAACCCTAATCTTTTAAGTGCTCTGCTGACACCTCTTAACTTCAAAAGAGATTTAAAAATCACTGTACTTGCCATTCAAGCTGCAAATAAAAAGTGAGATTTACTTCGTGTGGTAGTTGTGTTGTTTGGGTATTTTTTATCTCAGACAAAATGCAAATGAAGTGGCTACCTCTCCTAAAGCAACTACACAGAATCTAAACTGTGGCAGATGCCAGATTATAACAGAATGCTCTAAAACTTCTCTTAATAGAGCAGTTAACAGGAATTTTGCTTGGTTACGAAAAAGATAAAGTCTTCACGTGTGTGAAAGATACAGAAGTAAATCCAATTCACAATATACTACAGCTCTCTCTTGAACCTTTCACCAAGTTTATCACAGAAATATCAATAACTTACCACAGCTCTGCGATACAAACTGGAAGAAAATTTTATGATATAAAAAACAACTAACATGACTTCATATCAGGGTCACTAAGTGCCCAGGCAGCGTCAGGATGATTTCTAACTGAACCAGATAATGTCAGAGAAAGAAGTACCACAATACCACTAATCTAACAATAAGCTAACTTTTAAACCTAACAAGATGCACTATTTTATGCAGAAAGAGGGGGAAAAAAAGTCAGCTGCCACTTATAAACACAGGCATTTTCATTCACAACTCACATTTTCACTAACTGATTTTACAGTACCCTAGAATACTGTGACTTTACAGGGGAAGTTTCAATATCCACGACAGGGAAGTGCTGAGCACCTTTGGACACACGTGGTCTCTCAGCGTCACTGTCTGGCACCTTTCATCCACATTTCTTCACAGCTCATGCAAAGGTAACCAACACATCCTGGCCCAAAGATGATCTCTATTCACTGCCAGAGGAGAGTCAGAACAGCAGAGGAATCTGGTTTACTTGAATAGATAGAGAGCAAATAAACAATTTTAAATTCAAAGCAAGATTTAATAAACCTAATGTTTCTGAACAATTCTATTAATTATTACAGGCTATCAATAAAGTAACATGTTATCTGCATTACAGCAAATCAATGTCTTAAGCCCCATTTTGGGTCATTAGCCCTGAGTCACAAGAAGCTGTACCACCTACTGAATCATCAGCATCTCCCAAAGCTGTTAAACGTTTTTGGAAACTTCCCAATCACACAGCGACAAGCAACGTCATCCCTATAAGTTCCTGAGGTTGGAGTCTGCAGTGATACAGCACAAGCCCAGCAATTCTGGCAAGTTCCTGCTTGCCTGGCAAGCATTTTACATAACGCGAAGCTCAAGAATAAAATGCATTATGATAAAAATTTTGCCACAATTATCACACTTGGGTTTTAGGTTGAATATCAGCTCTTGAGTGGTGATGAACAGAGTCCAGAGACCTAGGGAAGGTCAAAGCTGACTCATGCTCGGCAGGAATAGCTGATTTGATAAGCTGTTCCTTCTGCTATGTGGAGCAACACCACTGCGTGCATAATATGCATGTAGAAGTTTAGCATGCTGTACCTTTGCATTTAAAGGTCCAAATCCAGCTAGATGTGGACCGAATGTAATATTCCTTAGTGCAGATAAATTTTAGGAGGGCAGCAGTACTATGGTTAAATGGTTAAATTATGTTTCTCTTTCTCCATGTATGAAGCAGATGGAAATCACTCTGGCATTTTAATCAAGAGTTTAGGAAATTATCTGTAAGGCCAAAACAACAAAGACTTGCAGAAACTCTCATTTCACTGCTCTTTTTGGTTTCTTCTGGTCTGCCAAAATATGAGGTGGAAGTTATCTCATCTTATTTAATCTTTACTAGATTGAAATAAACCATCTCCTCCAGCAGCAGGACAGCACAGAAGTCACATTATTTGTCCCCTCCACTCTTCCTAGATAGGAAACAGAGAGACCAATGGAAATTCTCCCTTTGTGAGGATTATAGATCCACAAAACCCAGATATTGAGGTTAACTACTCTCTCAAAAGAGCTATAGATTCTGTAGCAAATTAAGATTACAAGTCCTATCTTTAAAGTTCGCAATCATCCACTTATGGTGCAACAATCTGCACTATGGGCTGTCCAAACCAGGCCAGTGACTGACCCAAACATGGTGGCACTAGATAGAAGTCTAGCTATCTGAGTGATTTTACATGTCTCTCCTCACCAAAGCATCACTACGTGTTATGCTCAGCTATTACAACAGGTTTTCACTCCAGTTCAAAACCACTGCTGTAGTTTTAACAACGATTAAGAGATGTTATTTCAGCTAAATTAAGCTTGACCCTCAAACAAGTATCTGCAAGCCACTTTCTGCATAAGTTGTTCATAATTTGTCCAGTCCTTTATCATTGTTAGTCCAGTAGTGAGCTGTGCTATGTTTATTTTATGTGTATTTTTACTCATAAGTAACATTTTTCATTTCAAAAGTATGGAATGAATGCTACATAGAGTCTATTTTCTCAGCTGTTCAAACTTCCATCTGCTTTCTATTACAATGCAAAGTGGACGAAACAGTTTTATTTTTACAGAAATGGCAAAGGAGAGACTGGGATTGGGCTCAACATTCAGTGATTCAAGGCATTACGGAATTTGAGCTTTCTGCGCACTACCACTGGGGTTGCTCAGCACTAATTATACTTTCAAAGCCAGATAAGGACTGAGGAGATACACTGAGATCACTTCCATAATCAAGATGGATGCTGGTAATAAGGAATTAATTTGAAAAAAATGCACAACTTTGTTACTAAGTAAGGCCAAGGCCAGTTCTAAACAACCAAGGCCAGTTCTTCTCAGTTACCACAGGTAGAGCAGTTTTATTATTAATAAAAAAACCAAACTAAACAAAAACAAAACAAAACAAAACACAAAAACTCCTACTATTTTCTCTGCACTTTCTGTAACAAATAAATTTTGGAAACAGTTGAAAGAACACTGAAAACTAGCAGGGAAATCTGCTTAAAAAGGACAAAGTTAAGATGTGTTAGAAGGAATTTAAGAATCAAAAAATAATGACCATATCAGACAGCCAATTACGATCATACTATTGGTGACCAAGTATCAGATGTCAGACCTGATTCAACAGAAGATTCCATATACATCAAACACATGACATAAAAGATTTTTCTAGCAAGAAATTAGAGGTGCTGCTTAGTGCTCAAGAATTAAACTTACATTTTGCATCAAAACCAAAGATTCTTCCAAATTTAAAGAACTAATTCAAAGTACAAATTAATCTAATAACTGAGTTAAGGTTCATGGCTGAGAAAGCCCAATACGGAACAATTTCTATAGATAGAAAAAAACCTGGTATGAATATACTGTTTGATGTGTGTTAAGGGTAAATTTCCCAGCTGCAATTACACCCCTCTGTTTACCAGGGAGTCCACCTAGCTGGGTGTCATGACTTTTTATCATAGATTGCCAAGTTCCTCCTCTACAAAGATTACCTCAGTTATCTCTGCTTTTTGTTTTCATTACGTAAATAGTTTCTGGTTACACTGTCAGAACAGTGATTATGCACCAGGCTCCAAGGTTCCATTACCACTGATAAGCTGTTGCATTTGCTGTCCTTTTAAACTTCACCTGTCTCAGTGAGCACAGCTGATCCTCCACACACAAGGCAGGAACTTCTGGCTGGAGAAGTGGGACTATGAGGAACGAGAGTCTATTGATGAAATCGAGCTTGGTTTTAATCATGAAACCACACCCCAGGTCAGCAGGGGCTGAGAAACTGGAGGCTGGATCATGCCCAAACTAATCAACAGAAATCACAGTAATTACCTTTTGCATTAAGGCATTGACTGAGTCATCTGGAATTTCTTCCCGGCTTGGTTACACTGAGTGCAAAAGGAAACAACTTCAACAAAACTAAACACCTAATGCCTGCACCTGTTGTGTTCTTTAGCAGAGCGGGTATGTACAACATGACTTTGCTGAACTACAATTATACAAAGAAATTAAGTATTTCATTCAAAGAGGAAAAAATCCTACAATCTCTGAAGTCTAGAGAATGAAGCAAAACTCCATGTGTTTTAAAATCCCATCAGACCATAAAACACTGTTGTGTAGAAGCAGGAAACAAGTATAATTATTCAGAAGAGGTCTGAAAGAATACCACCACCACGAAAAAAATGGAAGCAGCCATCATGCCATAGATTTTTTTTCTTGTTCACCCATGTGACAAAAATCAGCTACTACATGTGATACACAAGTTTCCCCATACCCCCCAAAAACTTAACAATGAAGACTTAAAGGCCAACAAATTCTAAAAGCTTTTAAAACCAAACTAGATTATTCAGGGCAAGGAGGGGAAATCAGGAGGAATAACTCTACTTGCTCACCAAAATGACCCTCCATTTAGCACGTCAGTGACACAAAGTAGCATTGCTTCTCTCCTACTGTTCACCAGACACTTGTGATTTCAAGCAGCAGTAGAGAAATCAACAGCCACAGAAACCTGGGAGGTTTTTTCTATATTATTAATAGCTTTTCCTACAGTAACATGTTGGCTTCACTAACCAAGCAACCTCAATGCTAAAAATACACATTTTAGAGATAATTCATATCCCCAAGAGTTGAGACTCCAAACAAGAAAGCAATAGGAGAGCTGGACACTCGTCAACATTCTGACATTTCTACAAAGAATAAAATGCAGAAGATTAGGTAATAAACCCAGTGTAACTATTTCAAAATAAAACAAAACAAAAAACAGAACAACACACAAAACCAAAACAAGAAACTTGAAGAAACAACTAGGTAGCTATATTTAAGCACATACAGCAGGAAATTCCTCAAAGTGAAATACAAGCCATCCTAACATGCAGAAAAATGTCACAGCCTTGTCGTAAAACTCATTTCCACAGTCTAAGTCCAATCTACTCCTATTCAGCCCACCTTATGCATTAACCAGGCATTAACTTGGGCTTCTAGGAACCTTTAGGCATAGGATCCCACAGAAAACCGCTACCTCAGTACTCTAGTTTCCACAACTTCAGCAAGCCCTACTCATTTTTCTTGCCAGAAGAAGAGCTCTTACAATTTGAGAGACATGCCCAGCTGCCTTCCTTAGAGGCCACCAAGCTGTATAAGCAACAAACTGTTGGTCGGTCCCAATGGAGAGAATCTCAAACTAGCAAGTGAACAAAATGCTTTTCCTGTTTTTCATGCATACCGAAAGACTCAGTTTTGATTTCCTATGAAGATCAGTTCAGAGTGTGCATCTTGTATCCATACAATACCTTCTGCCTCTGCAGAAAACACAGCAGAGCCAGACAAAAGTTGGAGAGAGGAGAGAATAGAGAGATGGGCACAGCTTCCAGTCACTAAGGCAAGAAACTGGAATGGCAGGTGGAAAGGCTGGCACACAATTCAGAGGAAGGCAGTGCCCCTTCCTTACAGTGAAAGGACAATAATGAAGCAAAGAGAGAGACTTCCTTACCCAGAAACATCACTTCAAGTTTTGTCTCTGTTAAGCACAATCTAAGTCCTTGCACGTTGCAGAGAACAGAGCTGTGGTGAATGGGACGCTGTCTCAGGACACTGTAGTGCCATTATCGCACCACCCTGCAGGAACACGTTTTCTCAGTGGCAATGGCATGAAATACTTCCAGACAAGCTCCATGACACTTCCTTCTCTCAGCCCAGAATTCACGTGTAACGGTGACACTGCCCAGAAGGCACAAATATCAGCAGCTCTCTACAGCCTCGCTGGCAACACATTTGGGCAAGAGATTAATGACTCTATGGTACAAGCTTTTATGAATCACACTGCACATCTCTGAAATTCTAGCACTCTCTGTGCGCCTACCACCACCATCAGTGTTTGCCAGTACAACTGGAAAAGGCTCCTGCAGGTTTGTACAAGAACTGTTTTTGTCCAGCTAGACAGAGTACCCATCCTTTGTTGGCAAGCTCTCCAGTGAGCTCGATTGCTGCAACATTCCTGGGAACAATACCACCAGCTCCACATGCCAGTTCTTCCTTCTCTTGGCCTGCTTTGGCCTATATTTAAGAGTTTTCATTCTTGGTTGTCTCTCATTGCCACCTCCCTTGCCACAAGAACTAGTGGTTATTTGACCTGCTGCACATTTGCAAGAAGTCAAGTCAGCCTTCGCTTCCTCAGAGTTTTCAAGAAGCATTTCCATTGCTTTGCCATGCCATTAGAGTGATCTGCTACAAACACTCCTGCACACAGCTTATGCCAGGATCCTCCTCTAAACAGGCAAAACTGTTCATAGGTTTCTTACAAAGTTTATTAAATTCAGTGGTAAAGGATGCAGTTTGCTATTACTTCAATAAAAGTGACATTCAGCAACAAATTCATATTTGATGAGGGATACAGTTTGGAAACATTCTATGGAAAGTAATGTTTTGAAGTATCTGCTTTTGATCAACAGCTCAGACAGAAAGAAACTAAATTCGCCAGAAAGTCTCTGATGCCTTCAAGGAGTGATAGCACTAAGTGCCTGGGGGGACTGTGTATAGTACTGCCAAATCACACAGTGTACTGCCCTTGGGGGAAGGTGGAAGAGAAGAGAATCTTCTACCCTTAAAAGAAATCTTCTCAACAACTCTAAAGATTAAATAGCTGGAATGGAAAAAAATAAGATCTGGCAGGGAAACAGCTGTAACTAAATTATTGGCCCTTGAAAAAGGGTAATTGCACATACACAGTCATTTATCAAAACCAACTGCTAAGCACTGGGAAAGAAGCCAACATATGTATAGCCCTACTTTAGCTATTTACATATTAAAAAGAAAATCATTTGAGGGTTGGACACTGAATGGAAACCAGCTATCCTTGCCCAGAGCACTGTATGTTGCTAAGTGACTGGGGCAGCCCTGTGTCATCCAGCTCACAAACCCAGCATTGTTTAAGCAGGTGCTTATGGTTAAGCATGGTAATAGCCCACTAACTGTACCTATAATAAATACCTGCAGATAAGCCTTTTAGATTAAAAGCTATATGCAGGTATTAACAGATCCAGCTGACATTTTGACAGGTAAGTCTTTTCAGGAACACATGCACAATGCTTTGCAGGCAGATACGAACATGTTCTGTCAGTGCTCAGAACCAGCTGAAAACAAGTGCTGTGCAGCTCTGTTCAAATTAAAGTGCTGCGCTTACGATGACAGCACCACAGGTTCCTGTTTCCTAGCTGGTTCAGAGAACGGACAGGTGAACTGTCTAAAGCACAGGAGACACCTACTTACAAAAGACAATGTTTTGTTGTCCTAGTCACAAGAAAAGAAACAGGAAAAGTAGTTAGCACACTTAAACTAAAACATTCAAAGGGATGTAATTCTTTTGTTGTATATTGCAATCGATTTAGGCTATGACACAGAGTCATTGTTTTAAAATGTGTCAAATAAACCCATGTGTCAGCTTTTAGAATAGTGTGGTGTCATCAGTACAAACTTACCTTCCTAGCTCTTCTCCAATTTCGTAAACATCCTCCACCTTCTGTTGCTTGAACAAAGCCATACTTGGACTTCTCATTGATACACAAAGATGATGCAACTAGAATATTAAGAAAGAATGACATTCATTGCAATCTTCCAACAGCAAGTATCAGTAAAACACATGTCTGGCATAGTCACTTTGGATCTGTTGCAGCCCATTCATAGCCAAAATTACCACTGATCAACCAAAAGAATTAAGTTAGAAGTCTCGGCCAAATAGTGAAGCTCCAAATCTGGAAAGAGGTCCTGTAAGTGAAGAGGTTTCCTGCCCCTCACTGAAGTACCTGAGCATATACTTAACCAGAAGCACAGAATACACCTTGAAACAAAAGCGTGATGGAAGTAAAGCAACTAATTAACAAACTTATGGACAACAAAGCATCTCTGAAGAGAGCTAGCATGAGAATCAGTGTTACAGGGCTCTCCATTAAAGTGATAGCAGACAGACCATGAAGCAAGGAGACTGCAAGCCAGAGCTTCCTTTTTCTCATGTCAGGCAGTGTTTCTGAAGCACATCGGCAGGACAGCAAGTGTAAACCTAAACTACTACTGCAAAAAGGCATTATGATTCCGTCTACAAAGTTTCTGGCACAACGTCGATGTTTCAAAAGAGAAAAACATGAACAGCATTTGTTGCATGCATTACTCTGTGTAACTGTGAAATTTGTCTCCTGAACACAATCTTTTAAGTTGATAAGCTCTGTGAGGTCTGGAAAGACAAACTTCACATTGGTACAACTGAGCATCTGGGAGCGTGTTATCACAGAATCACAGAATCACAGAAC
>NW_010161765.1:8536-48377 GCF_000695765.1 Mesitornis unicolor | reverse complement strand
TATATATAATATAATATTAAGTGGCTGCTCATTTATTTAGAATTTCCATGCTGCTGATGTCCAGTCATCTCTTAGAAATCACTAAATGCTGATACTGAAGTAAAGATGTTTTCAAGCTGCTTGGTGCCCTACCTCATCTTAAATCCTGAAAGCATTGTAAAATTACTGATTTTGCTCAAGTCATACTTACCATATCAGACACTGTACAAGAGATGGCTGATATTGAGACTTTGATATGTACTGTATGTGTCTCTCTATTGATAACATCAAAATAAGCTTCCTTATTCAGCAGCTGAAATACTTGTTTTCATATGTCCCGCTCTGCATAGGTCAGAGAAGGTACTAAATAACCCATATTCTTATGAGTGCTCTACAACAATCAGTTTATCTGGTAGCTTACTTAGTTTCTCCTGTAGAAAAAAAATGAATCAGTTTTGTACAAACTATTAGATATCCACAGAGAAGAAGAAAGGAGCTATACAGCAAGACAGAGTGAATGACTTATCCTCATATTTATATGTTACTATCCTGGAATGAAGAATATGTTTCCAGTGCTATGTAAGAATGTCAGGCAGAGAGTTAAGGGATTGAATTTTTCACATTGCTTTGTTGGCTCATTTAGTAACTGTGTTTTATCCCATTCCAGCTAGTTCTTCACAGTCTACCAGAACAAGGTTAGGTCCAAGCCATGCAGTTGCAAATTACTTGGTACTATTTGACTTTCAAACTAAGGGTTCATCCCTTATACCTCTTTTGATATTATATACACACATAATTCAGGAAGCCTGAATTCCAAGTCCTTACTCCACATGAAGTAGTTCCAGAACTTTAAAATACCTCTTCTCCTGAGATTATGCTTATACTGTTCAGCATTTCACTCCCTTTCATTTTGTGAGAAAGGCCTGATTCAACCACATGACTTCTGGAGAAGGTTTGCTGTGAATTATACTGACTGAGGGCCTGCACCAGTCTGGAGTTCACTGCATCTCTTAGTGCTGCATACAGAGTGGAATGGCTCTAAAGACACACTAGCCCAAGCTGGAGGGAAGAGGGAACATATATGTAGGTGACTTGGGTCAGGAAAAACAGAGTAGATAGCTGGAACTCGGTAGGTAAACTTCTGCCTCTGAAAGGTAATTCTGGTAAGTAACCTTCCCAGGTGCTGAGCTGATCCTGAGCCTCTCCAAGAGGCCTGGCCTAGCTACAGTAATGCTCTTTTGACAGAGTCCTGACCATGCTGTAACACAGCAAGATTTGTGCTGTGCTCCTCCCTTTCTGTTGGCTGGCTTAGGAACCTTACTAACATCTTATTGTTGACTTTCTGATTTCGTTTCATTGGTCCCTTCATGTGTGGTTAACATACTTATGAGGAACTGAAAAATTAGAAGCTCCAACTCCTGTAATACTTTAGCAGTTTCTTCCTTAATTTAAGGATTCCACTTTGAATGATGACTAAAATACAAATATAGTGCTTATAACAAATATTATGACATCTTTTTTTTTTGTATTTGCATGCTGTAGCTTTAAGAAATATGAGGTATAAGAATTCCATTTTTAATTTTTCTCTCTTTCTTTCTTTCTTTCTCTTTCTTCCTTTCTACCTTTCTGTTTCTTTCTTTTGCAGGTGCACACATTCAGTTTCTGAATTTCTCTACTGAAGCAAATCATGATTTCCTTGAAATTCAGAATGGGCCTTACCACACCAGCTCTATGATTGGCCAGTTTAGTGGAATGGAACTCCCATCACCCTTGCTTAGTACTACTCATGAAACACTTGTTCATTTTTACAGTGATCACTCAGAAAACAGGCAAGGATTTAAGTTGACATACCAAGGTAAGTAGGAACTAGCATGATGAAATCTATAGTTATAAAAGGAAAAACACTCTAATGTTTTTAAAATTTTTATAAATATGTTAAGCATATACTATATAGAATTTTAAAATATGTGGATTATTTAATCTGTAGGCTGAACTTCTTTACAACTGAAACTATATTGAATTGGAATCTTTATTTTGCTGATGTAAAAACGTGAAGCCAAGGTGATATCATTTTTCAAAGATCACATAGCTAATACCCTTTTCCATCCCATTAAGGTGTACTGTTACTGGAAAGTACTGCTAATATTCACTGTCTTGTTTTCCCATTTATATAATGTTGTTATATGTAATGTAATGAGGATTTCAAAATATAGTATGACTTATTTTAAGTATTCAGAACTTAAAAAAAACCACAACATAATCACCTCAAAAAGATGCTAGGAAAAAATATCAAATTATTTTACAAGGTACTTAATATTTATTGATTTTTTTTTCCTAATGTCGAAAGTTGTTAATATTGTCGTGTTTGACTTTTAAGTGTTTAGGATCTACCAGCTAAACTCACTCTACTGAGCTACTAATTAACTTATATTCCTTCTAACTCCTTTTCTGCATTCTACAAACTGATTTTGGACTTCTGATCTTTAAAAATGAAATATCTTGTGTGTGTTTATTTTTCTTCAGACATCATACATTCTCTTTGTTGCCTCTGAGATCCCAGATTGCACTAGCCATTTCTGTTGCTAGCATTTCTCCTTTGGTAGTTCTTTCTAAGATTATCATATTTTGTAGCTTCATATTACTAGGCACAAGTAACTTGCTGAACACCATTTAGAACATGGAGGAAATTGTACTTTCAATTCAAGATACTCATAACCTGAGAAGAACTTCTGGAATTATTTCTTTTCATTCCTCTGACGTGCTCTGACAGAAAATGCCAGTGGTTTACAGCTGAGCAATTTTAACGGCTGCTTTATTTTTCTTCATACAAAGTATATGTTGCTTTTGATAGGTGACTTTTCCAGTCTCACACTTGTTAACTTTGATATTTAGTAATCTTATCTTCTTGATTGTCTCTGGATTTTCCTACCTCTTTTAATACAATAATTTTGGATTTCTCTCTCTTCCTCTTAGTTGGTCTGCAATTGCTGAAACTGGACTTAAAAAACAATTCTTTGATTTCTCTGTCCCTCTCCTTTCTTACCTGTTAGAGATTTTGTTTTCTTTACAATAAGTCAACCATCAAAAAAGTCTTAGCCTGATTCACTTGGATGAAAAGACTTACACTGTTGTGTTGTCTGACTAACATAATACTTGGTGTACTTTGGCTATGACAAGTTTCAGTCAAATTTCACAGTTTCTGGAAATATTTGAAAAGAAATATTAGTAACGTGGAATCCTGAAATAATGTCCTTATTTAGAGCAAAGATGCAGCATTACTCCATAGCTATCAGTATGAAAGCCAAGGGTTAGTAGTCCTTCAGGTCTCCAAAGCACTTTCAAACTTTTCGGAAGTCTATGTTTTTGCACTTAAGATTTTTACTCTTGAGGGGAGTATGGTGCAAATACCAGAGTTAGCTGTGTGGGCTTTTAGACTTTTTTTTTAAACCTAACATCCCAGTGTTCATCTCTGAACTGGTTGGTATCCAAATGTTACCCTTAAATCACTTAGGCACTGTCTATTTCTTGAATGCAGTAAAAAGCTTTATCTCCTTAGAATTTACTCCTAGGGAATTATCTCCTAGGGAATTTACACCTCTGAGTACCATTGCCAGTCTGCTCCTTGTTGTTTTATGCTCTTATAGCTTCATGTTTTGATTTAATTTCAGCTTTGCGTAAGGAATGGTGGGTACAGCATTATGATCAAGACTAAGTTACTGAATTTGTGTGTGTTGCAAAAACTTTGTTTCACTTGTGACAAGAAGGAAATCCGTACTGATTGCCTGTTGAATGATCTGAAGCAGTTAGGATAAATTTTATTAGATATTATTTTTATTTGTAGGATAATGAGACTACTTTTAATGAGCCTGATCTTTTAAATAGCAAAATTTAATTTTAATTACACTTTTTCTGTTGTTGAAATATATATTGCACAGTTTAATTAAAAAAACAGGAGCACTGAGAAAAGGTGTGTGTTTGTTATCTCCACTGTGGTTTTGCAACCTACGAAAAACAACAAAGATAGGAAGCAACCAGAAATACTCAGAAGAACATTTCTAAATTGCATTTGAATGACAATCTTGAGTTTTTTAGACTCTTATATCTGGCAAATCTCAATATCTGAGGTGTAAACAGCACACTAGATTTGGGGGGAAGAAGAACAGTCATGGAAGTCTGATTAGCAAGCCAACTTAGCTAATTACAGGCTCGGGATACTCTGCATATAGCTGGAATGACTCAAGATATATGCTAGGTCAGAAGAAATAAATAGCTTTATGACCCTTGAGAGATTCATAATGGAATTTAGTATACATAAGAATATGATTAGTCTAATGGTTGTTAAGACATATTTGTGGTCTTTAATTCTTGGCTATATTATGACTGTTACCTCAGCCTTTTAATATTTCTGGAACATCTTTTTTCCACATAGCTTTCTCTAGGGCATCTTTAAGGGAAGCAGATAAAATGTTTTATTTGTGTTATTTTTACTGGGGGAATCCTAGTTCCTATTACTGGAACTCATAAGAGCATTTTCAGTCTGTTCTGAATTTCAATATAGCATAAAGCTGCATATGAGGCAAAAATCTTACCCTGCTATACATGGATAGCAACATGTTCCAGAAAACACAAAAAAATTCTAATTGCATTCCCTTTCTTCCACAAGCACACTCATGAACATACACAGCATGATTTGAACATGTTAAATCTGATTACCTTTATTTGGCAAAAACAACTATGATGAAGCTTCTGAGTCATAGGAATACTGGAAGGAAAAAAGGCATTGTGGAAAAACTACTATATTTCTAAAGTGGTTTCAGATGATATCTCAAGGGCTGAATACTAATGGAAATAAAATAAGATCTTTTGAGGGCTCATAGCAAATTATTTTCTTGTTCATGTGACAAAATTAAGCCATGTTTTGTGACTCTGAGTCATTGCATCTGGAAAAATTGTGTTCACTGATGCCTAAAGCAATAAAGTGAGGTTCCAGATTGCCAGTCCTATTCTGGGCTGCATCAAATTGTATCCTGGGCTTTCATAGAAAGAAGCACGACCAGTAGGTTGAGAGGTGAGTCTTCCCCTCTAATTTCCTCTCATGACACTCCACCTGAAGTACTGCATCCAGCCCTGGCACTCCCAGCACAAGAAAGATATGGACCTGTTAGAGCAGATCTAGAGGAGGGCTGCAAAAACAATCACAGAGGTGGATCACCTCTCCAATGAAGAGAGGCTGAGACAGTTGGGGGTGGTTCGACCTGGAGAAGAGAAGGTTCCAGGGAGACCTTATTGTGGCCTTTCAATGCTTAAAAGGGGCTTGTAAGAAAGATGGAGAGAGACTTTTTACCAAGGTCTTTAGTGACAAGGCAGAAGGCAACAGTTTTAAACCAAAAGATAGTAGATTTGGATAGGAAATAAGGAAGAAATATTTTATGATGAGGTTGTGAGACACTGGAACCAGTTTCACAATGAAACTGTGGATGCCCCATTCTTGCAAGTGCTCAGAGTCAGGTTGGATGAGGCTTTTAGAAATCTAATCTAGAGAAATATGTCCATGACCATGGTAGTGGGGTGGGAACTAGATGATTTTTAAAGGTTCCTTCCAACCCAACCGCTTCTAGCCTAGTCTAATCTAGGAAGTGGATTTTGTTCTTGAGTTATACACAGCATGATCCCGAAAGAATGTACAATAAGCCTAAATTAAAGTTTTAAGTGGCCTTAATTGTGAACTTTCCAAACATTTAGAGTGTTTGCATGCTCAACTCCCTGCTAATACAATTTTTCTGTAATGTCATTATTTCCATGTTGAAGTGTTATACATGTATATGGCACTTCTAAAGACAATGTCACCCTAGTATTAATCTAAGAAGGAAAGTACTTTTGAATCATAGAAACAAAATAGCAGAGGATCAGTTATATTTATTTTGTGATTTACACTCTTTTCTTACCAATGGAGAATATACTGCACAAAGAAATGCCAAATGTCAATAGGAGTTAATTTTAAAATTCAAGTATTTGACTGCTGCCAGCATTGGAATTAAATCTTTTTCTCAGATTTCCGTTACATTTGGCTTAATTTCAGACACTCAGTAGAGTTTTTTCTGCTGTGAAATAGAATATAATTTTTTAAAGCTCAGTACCAAATAAGTCTTTGGGCATGACACTCATAAAAAAAGCTTTATTTTGTGAGAAGTGACATCAGGATTTGTGAAAAATATTTGATAGTGATAACTGAATAATGAATTGCTCTGTTAAATCAGGAATAGTTGCATATATTAAAGAGGAGATTATAATTCATATTTGTATTAAAACTATAAAACATATTCTGAATGGCCTATAAATCATGATAAATCTTAGATGTATCACCTGTCTTACAGTTACTCCAATAGTTATGAGTCATCAATAGGATTTATGCCAGAAGTTACATGCAGATAGTATCTTCACATTTACACCTTTTAAAAACAAACAGACCAACCTGTGCTCTGCTTATGCGCAAGTGCTTTCACCCTTGGTTGACTGACCTTCAAATTTATGGTAATCTGCTGTAGACAGAGGTTCTATTTTTACTAAATCAAATACTAGTACAAACACTAGAAGTTTCTGCATGTGTTTTGTTTACTTTACTTACAATAAGAAGGAAAGCATAGACATATCTAAATAAGCACTAAGTAGAATTTTAGAAGGCTGGTTTTATTTTTTTTTTTAATTAACAATCCAAGGGTCTTAAAGGGATGTTACACAATTCAGACAGAGAGATGTTGATGTTCTTTCAGGATTTCCTATTTTATCTGAGCTGTTCTTGTGCTTGCTTCTCATGTATAATGGTGAGATAAGTTTTTTTCTGAAATTATTTTTAAGGCTAATTTTAAAAAATCTGAGTCTATTTTAAGTATATTTAATATGTAACCTATGAATACTGTATTGCAACAAATTAACTAATAAGGGAGGATATATATAATGTACATTCACCTCCCAAAATGTTGTACTATCAAAGTTTGCAAGTTCCAATACTTACTGTTCCAAAACACTGTCATGGTAACTACTGGGCAATGTAGTGTTGCGCCCTGTCAAATAAATCTGTGAGATCCTCTGACTCTCCAGAATCATCTTCTATTGTATTTTTAATATAATTTGCTAAGTAGATTTTTATATAACTTAACAGATTAGTCTTAGTATGTCCTATACTCTTAAATAATCTTTCTAGTACTCTATTTTGTATAAACATGTTGATAATAATATTATCTGTAGTAGTACTACATGAATAATGATAGCAGGAGTAATAATAGCATTAAACTTTAATAAGCTAGATTTAGCACAAAATTTAATGAACCATTATTAAAGCAGAATAAAGCCTTTTGTATTTCCTTTCCAACAGCAATTCCAGTTACTAAGTTTTCATTTTATTTTCTTATTTTTTTTGTCATTTCGGGGAAGTGGAGTCTGATTTAGAAGGATTTCAGAATAAATGTGGTATCTCCACATCTCTTCCAGCCTTGCAATGTTACCAGCACTGGATTCTGGATTCACTAGTGATTTAGGGGGAAAGAAAGAGAAGGCTTTCTTAAAATAAATCTTCTACATGTTTCATAGCATGATTATCATCAGCAATGGCAAAAAAAAGTCATGGCAGTTGCTATACATCAGTGAAATAATTAAGTACAAAGTTAATCTTAAGAAGCACTTAAGCACACCTAAGTCATATGTTTAGCTTAATCTTGCTGAAATGGCTTTTTAATTAGATTATACGAATTGATAATAATAAAGATGTACTTCTAGGATTAACATGTTCATATTGTAATAATTAGCTTTGAAAAAAAACCAAAACACTTTGATCAAAAATATACTCTTCAACTCAGTGTATTTCTAGAGCTTCGACTTAACAGCACGTAATAATATACACATACACTGGTATTACTGCTCCATAAAAGGAATGCTCAGAGAAAGCAAGCATGGCATTCATGTTCTCAATAATTATTTCTTAAATGGCAGTTACTTGCTGTCTTATCTATGTGAAATTTTTTGTGAATGATTCTACATAACATTTTTATAAAACGTTTTTGCTGCTTGTGGAGCTATTTACCATTTAAATATTCTAAAGAAATACATCTTCAATACGAAAACATGTAGCTTTTAACCATTTTCGTATCTTAGCAGATGTTATTAATGAAAGCTCGCTCTGAAATTTCATCACATTGTTTTGTATAATTAAATGTGTTTACTTGAATAATATTTTGAGGTCTTTGAAAGCATAAAACCTGACATTAAATATGATAAATCATTAATGTGATTTTTTAATATGGAGATATAGCTAGAAATAACTTTTTCCTTGGTGGAGGTCTTTCATTTTTCTAGATCTTTCTGGTGTTTTGTGACTTAGTAGTCTTTCATTAATTATTATTTTTTTGGTCAGGTGATTTTTTTGTTGTATCATTTAATATATATGTTAAAATTTTGTATTTCATAAAATTTTAATGAATTAATTACTTTGTTATAAGTTACAAGAATACTTACTGTGGTGTTTAAGCGTGAAAACACATTTAAACTATTGCTGTGATTATTTGTGTGCTGATTTATTCAAGTAATTGTACAATTTAATTGATGCAGGTAATGAACAAACTGAAATATTGCCAGTCAGATAAATATAAGCCACTATAGTAATATACATGCTTGTCCTCAATTTAAAATGTTTCATTTCCTATGTAGTGCTCATAGTGCTGCAAAACTCCATTTTTTGTTGTGTTTTGGTTACATTCATTCCTAGTAGTTGGCAAACAGAGCAGTAAATGAATGTTATCAGAAAAAAAACTCACCTCAAGTTCTTATGCCACCATTAATTGTATAAATACACTTGCATGTTAATTAAAAAGAAAAAATATTCAGAGTTTGGAAATTGCACTGTGAACATGGTCATTCAATAGATATGCATTTTTAAGAACTATAAGTTAATTTCAGGCATCATGGACAAATTTCCTAAATAATTTTATTATTTCTTACTTGGAATGAATTGCATTGTTTTTTGTATATCAGGATAGGAAAAATATATTTGAAAAATTCTTTGATAATTTTTAATCTTGTGAATCTTAGAAAAGTGATCACTTATCAAATTTGTTCAATTAAATTATTAGTATTACAATGGGCAGCTTTTGGATTCATTGTTGCTGCATTCAGAGCAAGATTATTTTTATTTCAGCCTTAACATATTACGTTAAAACTGTAATATGAAAGTATATAACTGTAAATAAAGTTTATTGAAATATTTGAAGTGCTCATAAAATTATGTCACTTAGTGACATACTAAGTATATCCATCTTACTTATTAAATAAATTGATTCGGCGTATCTTGGTTAAAAAAATTATCCTATTATAAAACTCCTTCGCACATTTTAGACACTAGGTCTAAGCCTAGATATTTATTTAAAAATACGTAATTTATATAATAACTTAATCTGAAGCTTCAACATTAACTACTAAAACACTATTTTATCTTCGTGCCCTGCACCCAAAGTTTCTTTGACTTTCCTCTCCAAATTTGTGTTGTAGATGGCAATTCATTCTGTTCCAGATTGTGACCTATCCTATGCTTTGTCTCTAGAGATAATTTTTTCGTTCCTCATCAAGGTCTGGATGGTCCCAGTGGGTGATTTATTTCTTGTTATCTGTTAATCACTCTAATACTGGTGTTTGGCATTACAGTGTTTACTTATTTTGGAATGCATTACAGAATTTATATTAAAGTTTACTTCCTGTGTTGAGAGTCCTCTAGGCAGTAAAAAGTACTACTGTTCTCTTCCAGCTTATGAGTTACAGAACTGCCCTGATCCTCCTCCTTTTTTGAATGGATATATAGTCAACTCAGATTACAGTGTGGGTCAGTCAGTATCATTTGAATGTTATCCTGGATATGTATTGAGGGGTCAACCTGTTCTCACATGCCAGCATGGAATCAACAGGAATTGGAACTATCATTTCCCCAGATGTGAAGGTAACTTTCTTATAGTACTTTTGCCTCAGAACTCACAATAATATCTGATTTTTGTTTACTTATTTGTGTTCATGTATGTAATGCAGCTTTTGCTGAAGTACTGCAACTTTATCCTAACCTCGAGTGTGAGCAGCTGAAATCAGAATAGTATGTGCTTTTATAAATCATTCATATTTTATGAATCATGTTCCTCAGTGGTGATTTATTGTTCCTATTAATATCTGTCAGTTGTACCGATTATGAGACATGATATGGCCAGAAATTATCTTAAACTCCATGTGGTCTTTTTTTTTCCCTTCTTTTTTCTGATTTGGGGCTGAGGGTGGCAGTGTACAATGTAACATATAACATTTTCCATTTTAAAGCTTTTAATTGGACTTTCATGTAAAGAATACAACAGCAGAAAAAAAACTGACAATCCTTTAGACCTTTAGAGGCTTTGACAAAGTCTCGTGTAGGATTTTATGACAAAACTAGGTAGTCGTGTAGAACTCAAGTAGTATCATAGATAATCAACTAAGTAGATATAAAACAGGTTGTAAAAAATTATTTGCATCATAACAAGAGGCTGTGACAGAGTTATCTGTGACACTTTTTTATTTCTGAAACAATTTATTGACCTGTCATGAATAACAAGGCTATAAGAGGAATTAGACTGTCTTTACTGAGATATGATCAATCTGCATCCTTTGTAGAGTATTAGAGAATAATGGAGGGAAAATTAAAAAAAAATACCATCATTGACAGCATTAATAAATCTGTCAAAAATATGATAAACTCAAAATATATTTAAGTGTAAAACTTCTATCAGAAAAATCCTATATGTTAACTAGAACTTAAAGGATTTTCCACTTGTCACTATATTAGTGTCAGGAAGTGTATTTCAGTGTAATAAGCATACTTGTCAAATATGGAGTACTATGAAGAGGAGTGATTACGTTTCTGAGACTAGGCAATCTGATGCACGGAGCACCCTAAATGCAGGGGATTAGGGAACAGTAAAAAATGGACTCAATTCACATTTTCATCATAGAACCAGCAGAGCTGATAGACATGGCCAGCTGTCATTGGCCTGCACATTGCAACCATGAGTCAGATAGATAGTACCAACCCTTTGTCTTCCTTAGCTCATTACCTTTTTTGGACACTAGTTGGTTGTAGTTCAGGTACACATGAAGATCTGTTCTAAGATGGGAAGATGTACTAAATGCATCATACTAGCTGGTATTGCTATGGATTAAGAAAGAGAAGTGGTTAAAGACTCCTTAACCTGTACTATAAATCAAGTTATTATTAAAAGAATTCCTCCAAAAAAGGCTACTTGTCAACTAGCCAGGTGACCATACTACCCCAATGGTATAGCAGTTTTAAACCATACATCCTTCTGTGTTTCTCAGTTTTTCCATTTTCCTTTTTCCTTTTCTCTTTTTCTTTCCCTTTTCCTTTATCACTTGTTGAAAGGGAAAAAAAAATGAAGAGGGTCTGCATGAGAGTCATACGAACTCTGACAATAATATTAACTTTATGGTAAGATCTAATGAGAAAAGTTCCACAGCTAGATTGAGTGCACACAGATGAGATTAAGGTCTCACTTAAATGGGTGAGACTCATTAGTTTTCACTAATGGCCATATGTCTACTCAGATCCATGCTTGCATCCATAATCAGTCAGTTGCCCCACACTGAGACTCGAAAGAGAGCACATTATTACATATTTGCTACCCTTGAATTAAATCAACTGCCTTTTCATGGCAAATTCATTTGCCTACAGATTTCATTCAGCAAGTGTATGCTAATTTGCGATTCTGTCTTCATTTTACTTGTCATATGAATAATTAGCATACAAACTGCAATTGAAGTACCATTAAACATGGCTAAAAACTGTCAGAAATAAAGTGTAATGCTATTTGGGGCAGTGAAAGAACAATTGGCCCTTTTTTTTTTCAGCACTGTGTTCCAGTTCAGTTAGGGTTCAGTATTACGGAAACATGCAGACATTGTTTGCTTGTTTACTTATTTCTTAATCTTCAATGTAAGGAAAAGGTTCCCTTCTTAAATGTGTGCTAAATTAGTTTCAAGAATTCTGTGTGCAAGCAGTACTCCTGATAGATTTTGGTGGACTTTAAGAAATAAAATCAGAAAGACATCAGGATAAAAAATTTCTTAGAAATAATACTTTCTGTCTCTGAGAAGCAACTAACCAAGTAGAAAATGCTGTCTTTAAGACCTAGATTGTCTTGTGCTGTGTGGTTTTTAGGATTTGGGAGTATTTTGATATTCCATTTGTAACATGCAAAAGTATGTTTCTCCTACTAATTTTTCATTTGTTTTCTTTTCAGCTCCTTGTGGCTACAATGTAACTGCTCAGAATGGTACAGTTTATTCCCCAGGATTTCCAGATGAATATCCAAATTCCAAGGACTGTACTTGGTTAATTATTGTACCTCCAGGCCATGGGATTTATATCAACTTTACCTTACTCCAAACTGAGCCTGTGAATGACTACATTGCAGTTTGGTATGCAATTTTTCAAAACAAAAATGGTTTTTTTTCTGTTTGAGTTATCAGATCTCACTGTCCCAATATACAGCTTTTGCTTGGTATTTCTCTTCAGATTGGCACATGTGCCAAAGAACAGCATAAAGCAAGTCCAACAATTATATGGAAAAAAAATAATGATATATCACTCCCTGAACTCTTTAGGAATATTGTTACAAAAATACTTTGAATCTCAATTGCAGTTAGTTCTTCTTTGAGCTCTCTGTTTTCTAAGTGAGATCATGTGAGGTCGAAGTGATGTAATAATCTGCATAATGTTGCTTTATATGTTCCATGAACATATGAGGCAATATCACAGAATCACAGAATGGTAGGGGTTGGAAGGGATCTTGAAAGATCATCTAGTCCAACCCTACTGCTAGAGCAGGATCACCTAGAGAAGATCACACTGGAACATGTCCAGGCAGGTTTTGAATGTCTTCAGAGAAGGAGACTCCACAACCTCTCTGGGCAGCCTGTTCCAGTGCTGTGTTAACATTATGTGTGTTCCAGTTTGTGACCATTGCCTCTTGTCCTGTCACTGGGCACAACTGAGAAGAGTCTGATCCCATCCTCCTGACAACTACCCTTTAGATATTTATAAACATTAATGAGATCCTCTCTCAGTCTCCTCTTTTCGAGGCTAAACAGACCCAGCTCTCTCAGCCTTTGCTCATATGGGAGATGCTCCAGTCCCCTCATCGTCTTAGTGGCTCTATGCTGGACTCTCTCTAGTAGTTCCTTGTCCTTCTTGAACTGGAGAGCCCAGAACTGGACACAGTATTCAGATGTGGCCTCACTGGGGCATAGTAGAGGAGGAGGAGAACCTTCCTTGACCTACTGATCACAATCTTAGTGCATCCCAGAATGCTGTTGGCTTTCTTTGCTGGCTCATGGTCAGCCTGCTGTCTACTAGGACTCCCAGGTCCTTTTCCCCTGAGCTGCTCTCCAGCAGGTCAGCCCCCATTCTGTACTGATACATGGGGTTGTTCTTCCCCAGATGCAGTACTCTATACTTGTCCTCGTTGAATTTCATGAAGTTTCTCCCCACTCAACTCTCCAGCCTGTCCAGGTCACACTGAATGGCAGCACAACCTTCTGGTGTGTCAGCCACTCCTCCCAGCTTTGTATCATCAGCAAATTTGCAGAGGGTACACTCTATCCCATCGTCCAGGTCACTGATGAATATATTGAACAGAGCTGGACCCAGTTCTGACCCCTGAGGGACACCACTAGGCATGGGCCTCCAGCTAGTCTCCACCCCACTGACTACAGCTCTCTGAGTTCTGCTCTTCAGCCAGTTCCCAATCGACCTCACTATCCAGTCATCCAATCCACACTTCTTAAATTTGGCTCTGAGGATATCATGAGAGACGATGTCAAAAGCCTTGCTGACTTCCCCTTGGTGAATCCATGTTGACTGCTCCTGATAACCCTCTTTTCCTTGACGTATTTTGAGATGGCACCAAGAACAAGCTGTTCCAGGGATGGAGGTGAGGCTGACTTGTCTGTAGTTGCCCAGGTCCTACTTCTTGCCCTTTTTGAAAACTGAAGTGAAATTTACTTTCCTCCAGTCCTCAGGCACCTCTCTTGTTCTCCAGGAAATTTTAAAGTTGATGGAGAGTGGCCTAGCGATGAATTCTGCCAGCAGCCTAAACACTCATGATTGCGTACTGTTGGGGCTGATGGATTTGTAGATGTCTGGTTTACATAATTCTTCTTTAACCCAATCCTCTTCAGCCGAGGCAGTCTTACTTTTTCCTGACTTCCTCTGTGATCTCAGAGGTCTGGGACTCCTGATGACTGGCTTTTAGCAGTAAAGACAGAGGTAAAGAAGACATTCTGTAACTCTGCCTTCTCTGTATCCTCTGTCACCAGGGCACCCACTTCATTCAGTAGTGGGCCCGCATGAAAATGGCCTACTATTCCTCTAAAAACAAAGGAATCTAGCCTCCCTTCTGCCTCCAATGTACTTGAAGAAGCCTTTCTTGCCAGTTTTAATTCTAAGGAGGCCTGAGCTTTCCTTGTTGCATCCCTACATCCTCTGACAGCATTATTGTATTCCTCCCAAGTGGTCAGCCCCTTCTTCCATTTTCTTTAAACTTCCTTCTTCCACTTGAGTTTATCAAGTAGCTTCCAGCTCAGCCATGCAGGTCTCCTGGCTCCATTACTTTATTTTCTACTCATCAGGGTGCTCTGATCTTGAGCTTGGAGGAAATGGTGCTTGAGTATTAACCAACTCTCATGGACCCCCCTACATTGTAGTGCTCTATCCGATGGGATTTCTCCAAGAAATTCCTTGAAGAGGCCAAAGTTAGCCCTTTTGAAGTCCAGGGTTGTGATCCTGCTTGTTGGTCTGTGCCTACTGCACATGATCCTGAACTCCACCATCTCATGGTCACTACAGTCAAGGCTGCCCACCTCCTTCACATCCTCAACCAGTCCCTCCTTGTTTGTCAGTACAAGGTCTAGCAGCACTCCTCTCTCTGTTGGCTCCACCATCAACTGTGTCAAGAAGTTATCATCAGTGCACTGCAGGAGTCTCCTGTACTGTGTGCCTGGCTGTGTAAACTTTCCAGCAAATATCAGGATAATTGAAGTTCCCCATGATAACCAGGGCCTGTGATTGTGAGCTGCCTGTAGAAGGCCTCATCAGCTTCCTGTTAGTTGTGACAAAACCTTTTGACATCTTTAGGCATTAACTAATTTAGACATTAATTGACATTTTCCAAATTTTTCTTAATACATCTGATAGACATACTCTGTATTTCTTGTACCCTTGTACCTCTATGTGTTTAAGCTTCATATTGTGTGTTCCCCTTCTCTGAACTTGTATTTCTTACCTCCCAAACCCATCTCAATTTTGTATCTTCAGCTGAAGGAAGAGGTCTCAGGGCTGTCTAAATTCTTGCAGGAGAATTTACGGCACTGAAGGACAGGCATAGATAATGCTGAAGTTGTAACATACTATTTCATCTGTGGCTAACTCTTTTCCTTACTCCATATAACGTGCAATGTGACTTGACTTTCAATATAGTTTGGCAAAAAAACCAGTTTGCACAGAATACAGGATCTCATCTCCCAGCTAGTCCACTATTTCCGTTCCTATTGCTGTCTGGGGAGAGTTTTTTTCCAGAGAGTGGTACTAAATTCTATATAATACAGAGAAAATCCAGTCAGTATATATAGATGCATAACTGTTTATGAGTTGCCATTTAGCTACCTCTGGTATTTGCATTACCTATAAATCCAAGTCTAAAATGCATCATAGATTATCCTCTCTGGCATGTTACATAATAACTAAAAAAAGTCTTCACTGACAAGGATCTAATTGTATCAATTTCTTTTTGCCTAAGCAATCAAGTCCTAAAATCGTTTCAGCTTTTTGAACTTGTTTGGCTGAAGTATGTGTTGAATTCCTGAATTGTTAAATTCTTTCAATAAAGATTTTAAAACAATAATCTTACATCTTATCTCCTTTAGTTCCAATTGCCTGTGAATTACAAACATCCTTTCTTTAGAATTGTTTTCTGAAGTATCAGTGATGGTTAGCTCCTGAATTTGCTGGAAAGAGACTGTTCAGTGTAATTTTGTTTAAATCATTCATGTATATGCCTGTCCCTAAACCACAACAATGCCATTCATTTCTGCACAAAAAAGTCACATCTCAATATCAAAGCTCTTCTAAAATTATTTTTATTTTCCCACTGAGAATCAGACTTTTAAAAGGAAAACATAAGTAAATTGTCAAGTTCCTATTCAATATCCATTACTTTCACTCTTGTTTTCAAGGCAGCAGGAAGAAGGAAACTCATTTTTATGTCAAGACACCTATAAGTTAATTTTTCTTGTTGTCACTAATACTAGTGTAGAAATTGGAAGCCTGAATAATCCTGAAAAACTGTACAAGAGAAAAATAATTCTTTTAAATAATATTTGTAAAAATACAAGTTGCATGTACAATTTATATACATCGCCTACATTCTTTAAAAACTTGAACCAGAGTTTGTCCATATAGTGGATTTTTCTTTTTATCAACAGACTTTCTTGATAGATTTGAGATAGACAAAAGTTGGTTAATGCTTGGCTTCTTAACAGTACAACTGAGGTGAACAAATATCCCTCTGATTTAAACACATTGAAAGTCAAAAAAATAACAGCTTTTAGAGAGCTGCTAGAAAATCTCAGGCCTTCTAAAATACATACCACAGATGCCTTTTTATTCAGTTTAGAATTGTTATATGTACTATGCAAAAAGACAAGTAAGTGTTGCATTTCTCAAAAGATCCTTTGGTAATGAAAGCAGGGCGTTTTGTTTGTTTATTTATTCTGCCTGTTCAAGCCTGACCATTCTACATGTTGATACTGAAAATAAGTGCAGCCTACTGATACTGTTTCTTTGGATGTCTATCATACTGTTCAAAAACACAAAACGTTTTTTTCCTTGGTTTGTTTTTTTTTTTTCCTTAGGAGATATATTTGACTCTTTGGAAGGAATTTAAATGGCAAATGCAGCTTGCAACTTCTTCACCTCTGTATGTGTTAGTCATGTGTAAAGACTTGTAGGATCTGGGTCAAAAATGTTAAAAATAGGATGAGATTACAAGAGTTTTCTAGATTATTTTTTTTCTAGTTGATGTGTACATAAGAATTCTTGGCAGGAACAGATAGGGAAGATTTCAGTCAGCCAATGTATTTCATGCCCATGGAAATATAAAAGCTATTGTTAAGTACTCCTGGACTCTCAAAAAATATTGGGCTTTGAAATTAGAAATTCTATGTTGCTAGAAATAAAAAGAAAACAAAACTCATTTTGAATCATTAAGAAAAGATTTTTTACAAAAATTTAACCTGTTCCCCAGAGAAAAGAGGCTGTTAATTTAAATGCTCTGTACAGTATTTCTTCAGCTGATTTTTTTATGTTTCACTTTATAGGGATGGTCCTGACCATAATTCACCGCAGCTGGGAGTTTTCAGTGGGAACACAGCTCTAGAAACAGCTTACAGTTCCACCAATCAAGTTCTCCTCAAATTTCACAGTGATTTTTCAACAGGAGGATTCTTTGTCCTCAATTTTCATGGTCAGTTTCCTTTATATCATTACATCTAATTGCCCAATCAATTAGTGAATTTTAAAAATATTTCTTAACTTTTTTATTTACTGCATGATCTTAAATAATTTTACTTTGATTCATGGGTTTGCTGGGGTTTTTTTTACACAGCAATACAAGTTAGTTTTTAAAATCACATGTTGAAAAAATCTTAAGAACATTCATTTGTGTCTTTGAATACACTAATGTTGTATCTTAAATGTTAAGATATCTAAAATGAGCTTTTACTTTTTAAATTATTTTGACACATTTATTAGTTAAGTTACTTTTAACCTTCTATAATAGAATTCTTCACCAGCTGGCTAATCCTAGCACTCATGGTCAGAAGTGTTGATGGGATGGTGTGGGAGGGTTGAACAACAGCTTTAAGTCTGATATCCAGCAAAATACTTCGTTCAAAGTTACGGTCAGGGCTATAGGACGTGCAAATTAGACATCTAACTCAGAAGTGAAATGCTGAATTCTAGTTCTAGTTGTAATTTTGACTAATCCATCCAAATTGTGTCTATAAATGGAAGATTGTTATCCTTCTGGATTGCAAGTCAGAAAGACAGAGTGAATTCGTTCACAAGGACAGAAGGAAATTCCACAGAGAGTACCTCTCTATTTACATTGGGAAGTCTTTACAAAACCAGTACTCAAGATTTGAAATGGTCTTCTTGTCTGTAGTTTTCTCCTAAAAGAAGGGCATGATGCGTAGTAACCTAAAGCACTTATCTGAGAAGCAAAAACTAGAGTACCTGGCTTTAGTCATCATTCAGGGAACATACAGCTGTCATGTAACAAGATAGTGCCTGAGAAGCAGACTATAGAGAATGTTCAATGAGAGCATTTTCCAGCCTTAAGTTGAAGGTACATAAAAATGTAGTCTGTATTTCAAGGTTGATGACTTCAGATGATGAAAAGGCAAGATGCATACTCTATCACAGTACATAGTACTTTAGCCTAGCAAGGGAAAAAATAATGAATCTGCTTCTTTTTATCTGCACAGTTTCTTTATTTTGCATAATAATATTTTTCATAATGTCCCATGCATGGAAATCATGTACAATATGATCAGTGTCCATGCTTTTAATTCAAAGCAGTGACATGGACCACTGCTGACAAAACCCTGCAAACTGGGCTTCTTGGAGACTAAGTTGAAGGGATCCCATGATCCCATTTTTCTAGCCCACAGACTCCGGGAGAAAGATATCTTGGTTCAGTGAAGTCAAGGGCCTTACTGAACATGCATATAAATACAGTTTTAAGTTCCTGGAAAATGTTATTGCTGGAAACTTGTTTAGTGTCTAGGGAGGGAGCTGGGGTCGTTCAGTCTGGAGAAGAGAAGGCTGCAGGGAGATCTTACTGCAGTCTTCCATACGTAAGGGAAGCCTATGAGAAGGATAAGGACAATCTTTTTTAGCAAAGCCTGTTGTGACAGAGCAAGGAGTAATGGTTTTAAACTACGAGAGGGTAGATTTAGACTGCATATAAGAAAGAAATTTTTTACAATGAAGGTCTTGTACCACTGAAACAGCTTGTCCAGAGAGGTAGTAGCGGCCTCATCCCTGGAAACATTCCAGGTCAGGTTGAATGGGGCTCTAAGCAACCTGATGTAGTTGAGGATGTCCCTGCTCACTGCAGGGGCATTGGACTAGATGACCTATAAAGGTCCCTTCCAACCCAAAGCATTCTGTGCTTCTATGATTCATAGATACTTGCTGTTACAAGTGTCTGAGGAGATTTAAAAACTTTTTCTGTTCTCCAGAAAAGCTCATGATGTTAGGTATATATAATAATAATAAAGTGTATGTGTTTATAAATACGTGTATATATATCACCATACAGATACACAGGTAAACAAATACGGTTTCTCTTCCCTGTTCTTGGAAACTTTCTATGTATTAAATAAACTGAAACTCTCCATGAATGGAAAACTCTCCATGGACTTTTTTCCTCCTTGTACAATTGCATTGCAATGGTGAGTTATAGAAGCTTTTGTGGCAGAAAAGGGCTGATTCCCAATATTTTGTATTTCCATAACATAACTTCTCAAAAACAGCAAATCAATAGGACTATCAAGTTAGAGGAGAATTTGTATTCTTGACTGTGACTTAGTTCCATTAAGAGGAGAGTTTTCTATAGTATGTGCACTCTGACCACAATCATAAATCTCTGTTTTGCATTTTTTAACCCAGACATGGCTTCTTCAACTGTTGTAGACACTCTATTTTAGAAACATGTCAGTCATTTTACTGGTTGCCTTCCTAATGAGACTGCTCACAATTTAATGAAACAGGTTTAAAGAGTATAGAAGAGACTTTGTTTTAAAGGCAATTCTAAGTAATCCAGGATTAATAAGCACTATCACATGATGCAAAGGCAGCCACGTAAAACAGCAGCCTTGTAGCTGCAATAATCTCCTCATAAACATCACAACTGCATCCAATCCTACAATGAATCTATAACTATCTAGGCAGTGTAGTATACTACATATACAGATAAAAAATATTTTTTTTTTAGATAATATGTAATGTCATGACATTTAACTTGGAAAATGTGTTAAATGAGAGACCATGAAGTTCAGTGCAGCCTTTGTAATTTGGGAAGTGTGAGTAGGACATTGATTTTCTGTAAAAAAATTCTTAAGACACCACTAGTAAATCTTTTTATACTTGAATTTACAGCTTTTCAGCTGAAGAAATGCCAGCCTCCACCCATAGTTCCACATGCAGATTTGTTTACAGAGGATGATGACTTTGAAATAGGTAAAAAATGGTATCTCCTTTTCTTTCCTATGTTTTCACTTGAATTCTAATTAAAATAAATTTAATATGTTTCATCTTTCACTTGAGATTTTGGTATACTTCTCTTTGAGGTTTTGGGGTTTTTTGCATTTAACTTTTTTGTCAATAACTTTTTCAGGAGATTTTGCGAAGTACAAGTGCCATCCTGGTTTCACCCTTGTTGGACAAGATATATTAACTTGCAAACTGAATGCACAGTTGCAGTTTGAAGGATCATCTCCAATTTGTGAAGGTAAATATGTGCTTACATGGTCTGCATATCATTAATATGAATCCCTTTTTATCTTCCTATACATTAAGCATCAGGTTTTTGACACTCCATTATCATTACTCTTTCAAAGTAAAGTTTCTATTTATTTATTCAATATCTAAGAAATGCACACATTTTCAAATCGGTCTCTACAGTTTTTTCACAGGCATAAAATTCTTTAGAATTAAAAGACAAGCAGCTTAAACTAGTTAACTATACCGTTAGTGAAACACCTATTTCTAAAATTAATTTAAATTATTTAACATTGTTTCATATCAAACCAAAGATTTATTTTCACCCCTGAAGAGTTTTAAAAAGATGTATTTAAATTAAGCTTTCAAAAGAAAATAAATTATTCTCTCTGCTTTCACAGATACAGTGATATTGTATGACAGTGTCACATGAAAAATTTATTCTAAAATAATATGTGGTAAATTTGAATTCATGGAAGCACTGAAAATTTTTCAACTATTCATACATACTGTGTTTATAATTACAGTATTTCAAACAAGGAATTTGAAATTTAATATGAATAATGTTTAGATATGCATTCTTACACAATTTTCTCATCTTCATGAAAAACAAGTATAGCTTGGAGATTTGTACTCAATCCTCCAAATTATGCTTTCCAACAGATGCTGTTAGCTATTTTTTCTTTTGTTTGGTTTAGGTGTTAAATAGTGGGCAGCAAAAAGATTTTGAAATGTTGAAAAAGTGATCAAGAAAGTATCTGTAGTATTTTGACCTGAAGTACCTCAAACTTCTGGGGGAAAAAGAGTTACTGATTAGATGCTATCATTGAACTTTTAAGGAAGTCAAAAAGTGATCATAAGTTCTCATATTCATAACATACTAATCAGGATTAGTTTTGATCTATAATATGTAATTGTGGATGGAGCATCTTCCATATCATGAGGTAACAACATCCATATGCACAACAGGTAACACTGGAACCACAGCAATTATTGTGACACTTTATTAATAGCTGTATCTGTACCTTCCTTGCTGTTACCCTGGTTCCCCATTTCCATGATTTAAAAAAAAAAAATAAAGGATTCATAGTACAAGCAGTAAAAGTTTCTTGATGCAACAATACATTTGATGCATGTATAAGTAATTCATCTCTATGAGAACCCATGCCTGAGTAAATTTTTACTTCTCCCCTTTCTTCACTTGTGCATACAAGAATCTGGGATTTGTCATAGATTGAGAGACAAAGACTCCATGTTTGGGGTGAAAAAGATTCAGTATTCATTTCAGGACCCTCACCATAAAATATGCAAAATTAATGAGAAAATTGTGTATTTCTTTATATTTCTTGATCAGATACCTCCATACTTATTGATGTTTGGTTGTTTCCAATTAGTGTATTTTAATAAGATGATTGTACTGCAAATCAAGCTTACAATTATAAGTTAATAGTAACAACAGTAACTTAACTCTTGACTGTGTCAATTAGAATGTAAATAAAAAATGAAAGCCTAAAATAAACCAAACAGTTATTGTAAAAACTACAGAGATATTAGTAGCTTCTGATAATGACTAGCCATCTGTTAAGCACAGGGGGAGTACTTTATCTCCAACAGTTCTTGCAGATGTTGTGGAAAGTAGTCGCTTTCTCTGATAGTAGCAGCCCTTGTTTCTTTGCAGTCATTTGAGACATTGAAGTGAATACTGGCAGCTCTGTACTTCCATCACAGACTTTGTAGATTTTGTCATTTTCTTCATGTATTGGTTTTCTGTGAGGGGGGTTTTGGTTGTGTCTTTGGTAACGGGGGAAGGGCTATGGAGATGGCCCTTTAAGAAGCTACCTGAAAAGCTCGCCCTTTGCCTTTGTCAGACCTACCTTTGACCAGGGCCAAAGCCAGTCAGCACCCCTGTGAATTCATGTATTTAAGGGGGGTGCAGGGCATGCCTCACTCTCTCTCTGGCACCAGCCCTGACCAGCGTGGCCCCAGGGATGGGTGGCACGGCCCCAGCCTTGCCCAGCTGGGCTTGGCCAGCCCCGACCACAATTTAAGCTTAAACCTCGCTGCAGTTTAATCCCGAAAAAAAGAGAGAGCGAGACGGGATTTTCATAACCATCAGAGGAGACCTGCAGTGGAGAAAAGGAGTGGGGCCCAAGGAGAACAACTTCGAAGAACACCAAGGTCGATTTGAAGGAAAGAAAAAGAGAGGGAGGAGGAGGAGGATGCAGAACCCAGGTTTCCACGTTGCAACCTGTGGCAAGAGCTGGGTTGACTGGTTGTGTGTGAGGGAACTGTGACCATGGGCAGACCCAGATTTGGAGTTTTGTGGACTTTGGCTGAAGCAGTTTTGTGTGTGAAGGAAGCTGCAGCTGTGGGCAGACCCATATTGGACTTTTGAGGACTTTTTTCCCCTATGGAAAGGGAGCTACGTGGAAGCAGAGAGAGACGCTGAGGTGTGGTTTTTTTTTTCCCCTACTCTTTGAGAAGCACGTGGCGGGAGGACCAACCGCAAACCCCCACTCCCATCCCCCTGCACCTCAAGGCAAAGGGGAAGAGGGAAGACGAAGGAATCGGGGACAAAAGCTGAGCCCAGGAAGAAGGGAGGGGTGGGTGGAAGGTGTTTTGATTTTAAGATCTGGTTGTATCTCCCACTGTTCTACTCTGATGTTGGTAACAAATTAAAATTGTTTTGTTTTTTTTATTCCTTATGATGAGTCTGTCTTTTGCCTGTGACCTGTTTAAGTGGTGAGAAGCCCTCCCAGTCCTTATTTTGACTAGCCCTTTTATGGGGCATCGTGGTTCTCAGTTATGCACTGGGCCGAAACCACGACACTTTCCTTCCTTGTATTTGTTATTAATTGTTTTTCAAAACTACCCTATATATGAAAGTTACTAGAATTTTACTCTTTTATATGTTGGTTTTTATTGATTATTAGGAACATCTTTACTACATAAGTCTTTTTCATGAAAATAATTAAACGACACAATTCCAGTCAAGAAGTAGATTACCACCTATAAATGTCTTTCAGATATGAGTATCATTTTTTACTTGAATTTTCTGCCCTAAGAATATGCTAAGGGAGACCTCACAAGACACTGTTTTTGTCTCAGTACCACAGAAGACTGTTGCATATCTTTCACCCTTTGCATTACTATTTGTGCTGATTTGCATTAGAGAGGTGCGTGTTTTCCACGTAAACAGTATTTCTTCTTACTAGTAAAGTTTTGAAGTCCACTAAGAGAATACAATAGAATATATGGAGGAAATAATCCCTCCAGCAATCCTGCAGTGATCTGTTTCTTATGTTGAGTGCATGTGATTATTTGTTCAAATAAAATCCCTGGCCTTTAAGCTGTTGATTTTTAATATTAACCCACCAAAGAAATGTTCTTAATTACAAAGCAATATCATAATATTCCTCAATTATGAGAGAAGGGCATGAAGAAGCATCTGCAAAAGGCTCATTTTCCTCTGTTGTAAACAAATTTCAGGTCCCTTCTTAAGAATCAGCTGTGAGGAATGAAGAAGGTAGCAGTAGTCTTTCACTGTTATTGATAACTTTTACCTGGTTTTGAAAAAAATGATGGAACTTGTTGATATTTTTTCAATCTTAGCAAGCAATCTATGTCCTTGCCTTTTTTGTTCTGCTTCTCTTTTTGTCTCTAGTGTCGTTTATAAGAAAAAATAGATGATCTAAGAGCAAAGCAGGTGAAAGAAAAAGGCAGAAAAAGCAATTGCTGTCGGTTTCTTCTCTTTTTTTTTTTTCCCTCCCTGCAATTTTCTAGTCCTGTCTCTTTTTCTTTTTGCAGACCATTCTTACTATGTCCAATTCTCATCTGGAGCATATTCAGAGGTTACTGAGATGCTCACAGCCAAGGTGTCTGTGCTTCCTTGAGTGTGATTGTCTTTCTTCCTATTCTATGACATCTCTTTTTCCCAAAGGAAACTAGCAATTTTCACTTCTCTGGATTACTGACTTTCCTCTATTTTTCATTGCATTTCCTTCCCTGGCTCCATTCCTTCCATATACTACCAGTGAGTTTTTTGAGTTAGTGAAGAGTATCTCAACACTTCATGGTAATGTTCTGTGGATCATTGCAAAATGATCTCAGGTTTTTCAAACTGCAATTTTGAATCTCATTATTAATTGAAAATCCTCTATCCCAGATTTTATATTCTTTGTATACTGCAATAAGTGAACCCAAGTTTGTGCAGCCTGATCTTAAGAAGATATTATAGTGCACCGCTTTGGAAATGATACATGTGGTAACTTAGCTGAAAGGGCCCCCACATAAAGGGCTGTGATAATAACCTTTTAGATTTAGCCAACTCTAAAGTTTTCTGCCCTGAGCGAAAATTGTCGAGGATTCTTACTGCTTTATATACCATTACCCCATAGGCCTTCTCTCTCTTAGGACGTCTTCTATGAAAAAGAGCTTAACCTCTTAGAGATACTGTCTGCTACACCCACTGCTGTCAAATGACAGCAGAAAGGGACACATGCCAAGGAAAACTTAACTGCTTGCCATTTTTTCCTCAGCCTTCACCTTGTTCTCCCTGCTTGATTATATATTCTCACTTGCATATTACATCCTTCCTTTTCATAGGCAGACATTTTTCTCTCTGATCAAATAATTTTTTTTAGCTAAACAAGATGAAAGGGAGGAGAGGAAGAAAGGGTTTAAAAAAGAATCTAGTATTTCTTCCTGCATTTGCTGGCATGATAATGCTACGTACTGTCCAGTCTGTTAGAGTACACTGAAGAAGAAAAAGTTATGACAAAAATGAGTAATAAGTATATTTTACTTTTTCATGCTTTTCCCCCTTCTTAAATCCCTAAATAACCAGAGTGCCTTTTAGATAAGTGATATATAATTTATGCTATGGTATAAAAAAAAAATCACAACTGAAGAAAAATCACCCTGAATTTTGTGCTGAAGGCTCAACCTATAAGTCAGATCAAGGCGAGTCTTGGAACTGTCAGAAAAGAACTATTTTGATTTTTATTTTCTTTCTTTCCTAAACTTTGGTGCCATTAACAAATTAGTAGTCCTCGGAAAATGAGTTTGTAAGTTAAGTTTGAAACTCATATCTGTCTCACTTAATCTATCATTATTTAAAATATTCCAAAGAATGAAGCTTTGTATTGTCCAACTCGGGCACGTACACTTTCTCTTACCTTCCACATGCAAGTCTGGAAAACTGTATCTTTGTTAGAAAAAGGACACAAATAAGCCAGTTTCTCAAAGATAAAGGTCTATGCACTATATAGGAAAGTGATGGTTAATTTTTATGTGAGTTAATTGATAAAATTCCTATTTTGTTTGCATTGTTGCTTCTGGTGGAGGGTTCAGATTTGTCCCCAGTCTATGGAACGGAAGGTAAAGACTGGACATCTTTTATACAATATAATTTCCCTCTCTACCATTATGCCTAATTTCTCTGAGAGGACAATTAAAGATGAAGTCCTGACATTTTTTTGCAGAATGTACAGCATAATTCTTGGCTACAGCTGAACTAAAATTTCACCTCCAAGTTTGTAAAAGGCCAACTAAGGGAAATGGTTGAGTTTTTAATGTTTGTTTCTGATAGCTGCGTGTGTTTCTCCCCTGTAACATATTTTTTCCTCTGATCATTTTTCCTCTGTTGTTTTGTTTTTCACTTTTCCTATAATGTTTAATTTATGCAAATACTTGGGTACTGTTTACAGGAGTGCATTTCTGTCAAGATATATTTATGAATCTTACACACAAAAAAACATTCTTAAAATGAACGTGTATTTTGAAACTTTGGACAAAATGTATCAGAATTCAACAGAAAACAGACATTAAAATTTACAGCATTTTTGTATAGTATACTTCTTGTCATATACAGAGATCATAAACACCTATGAGTACCAGATAAAACTGTTTGTAAAATGTTATTAGTTCAGGATTTAATAGCAGGGGATGTGGTTACTGAGAATATCTTACTTGGATGGCTTGGAGTAAATAAACCTTTTGTCTGCACAACATGTGTGTTTCCAAATGTTTTGATGTGTCTAGAAGCTCCAATATGTTTTCATATTCATGTAACAAATTTCATTCTTAAAGATGTATGCATTTTTTAAAGAACTCAAATAGAAGCCAGCTAAGGAGTTTCCAAATAAAAAGTTTTACCAGTACTTTTACCCCACCTGTGTGAATGATCACAGCAGCTTATGTGAATACTTTTGTCTGTAAACCCTTTGGACTGTGATGTATTTCCTGATGAATGTTTTACTATAATTAGTATCCTGTTTCATAAATGCAGGGTTTATAAAGGTGGTCCTGCTTCTGTTTGTGTTTAAGGGAACTTTATTGTTCCTTCCATCTAGAATACAATTTTAACATGTTTTCATTTGGAATCTGATACTGAAGCATACATAACTCTGAAAAAATAATACTCTTTTTTTCATGGAAAGGAGACACTTTATTTCATTGCTCTTCTTGTTGTTGTTCTTGTTGTGTCCTTCTTAGCACAATGTCCAGCAAATGAAATCCGTACAGAATCATCAGGAGTGATCCTTAGTCCAGGTTACCCAGGCACCTATCCCAACTCTCAGACCTGTTCTTGGACTATAAAGGTTGATCCAGGATACAACATCTCCATCTTCGTAGAAATGTTTCAAAGTGAAAAGCAGTTTGATGAGCTGGAGGTATTTGATGGTAAGAGAGATTTAAATTCTATCAACTACAGAAGAAAAAATATTGGGTCAAATGGGGCTTCATTTCCCATTGTTCATTTCATAATGTTATATCTGATACTGAAAATATAGTCCAGTGCTACTTTTGCCTTAAGTGTAAATCTCATAGCCAATGAATGCTTTTATAGATGTATTCAAGACAAAGTAGCTTTTAAATTTTCTTACATATAATTAGAGGACAAGCAGTATCAGCGGCAGCATTCATATGTAAGTCATAGAGTTTTCTGTTTCCTGGGAAATGTCTGGAGATGTCTGAAAGGAGAAGTTAACTTGTTTTGTAATGGATCATTTCTGGTGACGAAATATTTTTGGAGTATAATTACCTTTGTCCAATTTAATAAAATTACTTGAATCTAAGTACTCAAATTTGAGTTCAAACACCCAGTCTACTTTCTCCGTACAATAGTTTAACCAGTGCTATACCATGTTTGAATGTATCCCATAAAAGATTTTAACCATCTGTTTTGGGACAAAGAGTAGAGAAATTACAAAAACTCAATTTCTAGAGTATTACTCATAGCAGCAACCTCTCAAAGGGCCCTGTTTAAGTAATAAGCTATTCTGATTTTCTACTGAATTCTGAGCTTACTATCACTTGTTCTGTTCTCATAGATTGATGAGAATAACTTGTCCTTGATTGTTCTTAAATATATTTTTATACATTGTGAGAGCATTATCATGTCTTCCCTCATTAGCAAAGAATATATGATAACTATGATAGAACTGATTAATATTCACTATCGGAGTTTCATAACATGAAAAATATGAAAATGTCATATTTTTGAGATTTCTTTCTCTAAATATTTTTCTTAACTAGTAAATTTTTAATGTCTAAGATTATTAAAGTACTTTCAATTTTTTATATCGGCATTCTGAAAAAAACAGTGTTTTTTATTCTTTTAAAAAATATCAGTTCATTAGCATTTTTTTTCCTTTAAAATACATGTGCCTTGTCAGGTTAGTGGAGAAAATAGTCTGAAAAAATCTGTTAAAACTGTTTTTTCCTCCACTCTATTTTGTATGTAACATCGAGAAAGTATGTAATGTGCTTGAAACTTTTCTAGTGGTCTCATCACTTTGTTTTGTTTTGAAAAATTCTGTTGACACTGCTTGATTTTCCTGATTAAGATTTTTGTTTCCTTTCTTATACATTTAAATTTGATGAAATCAGATTATCAATAATAGATCTCAGAGAGAATTATCATAGATACAACATTTTTATGCATTGCATTTTCATGACATGAAATCACATTCTTACAAATTCATCTGTAGTGCAGCTCTACTGAAGTCACTTTTTCTACCACCTACCAGCAAACTTAAATGAGAAAGATAATGGCATATTTATAACCTCTCAATACAGTACCATGTAGAGATTCTCGAGCTAGCTCTCAACAAGTTGATATTTAAATATGGCCCATTGCAGTGCCTTGCAGAGATACTTGCTCGTGTCCCTGTGGCCACATTAGCAATGTGTCTTGCTAGGCTAATTAGTTCTACATCTCAGCATGATGAGTTTGCTGGGGCAGAAGGTAATGCTGATGTGGCTATACTGTTCCCAGCGATGGATAGAACTCAGACTAACTCGTTCAGAGCTAACTTAGGTATTTTGCTGTATTTTGCAATAAATATGTGTCATATCCTGGGACCTTGTGTGGTCTAAAACAGCATACATTTATTTAAGTTAGTAGAATTTCACTCATCTATCTACATCAGGTAAGGATGTGTCACCAAACTTAAAGCAGAAACTATATAAAAACAACTTCTAGGAAAATAGTATTTGCTAAAGCACAGGTCTCTAATTACTTTATAGGGCACTTTCAGAATGCAAACCATAATGACTGCATTGTAAATTATGGTGCTTCAGCAGCTGGATGATGATCAGTATAGGCATCCAGTCAATGAGGCCACTCTGATCATCTGGGAGCAATCAGCCCATTAGCCATTCCCACTTATCAGTCAGACCCTTAGGAGATCTCGTTTGTATTCTAAATCAGAGGAACTGTAAATGTACCATGAATATAATTATTAAAGGTTTTTGAACCTCAAAACACCATATTCAGGTTACTTACACTCAATGCATTCATTTAATACAGCAAATATTAATTGATATTTTTCATCCCTCAAATAAACCAACAAAATTCTATCACTGAAAATAGATGGAAATATCAACTTTTACCTGATATTCAGGCTTCGTATGACAAGTTAGTACACTAAAAGTTGTGTATTTACTTCCTTACATAGACAAACTCTGAAATAGTAATTAAAAAATCAGACTCAAGAACACCTAAGTCATGCTACTGACTTTCCTGAACATCATCTGAAGAGCTCCCTGCTAAGTGAGGTAAAGAAACTGAAACTCAACTTTAGGAAAAACAAAGCAAACTGAAATATGTTGAATAATTCCTCTCATCTCCAAATAGCTAGAAACTGCAGTGTGGCATGAGGTGCTGCACATTAATTCATGATCATTAATAAGGAAAGATTCTCACTTCTTTGTATATAGTAGATCTTTATTTGTAATTGTACTCTTTTACTGCCTTTATTGGAGACTTTTGAAAGTACATATACATTCTAAACTAGCAAGTAAAGTGTATAAGCAGGTTTTACAAAACCCAGGATGAGGCGTAGAGAAACTAAATGAACTGTCATGTTCTAAATAGTTTTTTCAAGCAAAATTTGGAATTGACCTCAGCATTCCTCATCATTTATCCTACACTATATTTATCAAACACTAACTCTATGAGATGAAAACCAAACAAGCCACAAAGCATTTTGATAAGGGCATGTTGGGCAACCTGTACCTAAAGCCATGCTTATTTGTTCTAATTTTGTATATGTATTTAGAATTTATTTAGTAATACTTATTTACTCATGGTATTATTATGGTGACGAACTGCAGTTTTTAAAAACTGGGAGGTTGTCTTAATCATTATGGTTTGCTGTAGCTTCTAAAGCCTCCCCTCTGTACGTGAAATGTCCTGATCAAAAATTATGCTTGTTTTTTTAATTGGACTGGAAGGAGAGAATGCTGACAATTGTATTCAATGTTTAGGTGTCATTTGATTCAGTTTTATTTTTGTGTTTTTGTGCAATATAAGAATTGCTGATCAGGCTGCAGCTGCTCGAACTCAGCAAAAATGAATGAAGCAGTCTTTTTATTTGAAATAGCTGCTGTGGCCAAGACAATACTGGTTGAACATGGCTTTCCTAAACTTGAAAAACATGGAGCAAAAGGCATAGTAAGCATATGAAAGGGAGGAGTTCAGCTGGAGAAAGCATAACCTTAATATGGAGAAAGAAGATGCCATTTAATGTTTTGGAAAGCTTCAGTTGGAGATTGGTTTCATATATAGGGTTTTTTTCCTATTGCATATATGATGTTTTATTATATAGTTAGTCTCCAAATCATTATTTGCACTAAAGGGGTTTATTGTGATGAAGATACTGGTTTAGTGCCAGGATAGATTTTTTCAGCATCTTGTATTTACCATAAGTGTATATTTTTTTAAACTAAAATGATACTGTAATAAACACACTGTCTTTTAACAGAACTAAGTCCTAATTATGTATTGTAAATTCATAGCGTTGTACATATGTGTATTCCACACTGAAATGGTGATGATCTTATATGTGACAGACCATTCTTTAGCTAATTTGTTCCCTATACACAAGCTGTACAACATTAAAGAGTGTATAGATTTGCTACCAATCACTAGTTGGAAAAGAGCTTAAATAGATAGTATATATAAAAGGGCAGGAAGCAGAAGCATAACTTCATTCAAAGTAATTGTCCCAAGTATAAATTAACTAAAGAAAAAAAAAACCACTATGTTTTCAGTGTTTATGGCAAAAACATTCATTGTTTTATATTTCAGTTTGTTTTTACTGAGATTTTTTTATTGTATTCTCTAGTGAAAACCTAAAACTGTGTGGATAGTTTAAATAGAGATATGTTAATTATTTCACTGGCAACAATGTGTCGTGTTCTTTCCTATTCTTTCCTTGGCTAAGCCTAAATATGGAAAGGATTACTTAAACTGGTTGCACTTTGAAACTTCAATAGTTTTGTTTATTCATCTCTGAAGGTTCCTCTGGGCAAAGCCCTTTATTGGTTGCTTTAAGTGGAAATCATAGTGGACAAATGAACTTTACAAGCAGACTCAATCAGCTGTATCTTCGCTGGTCAACTGATCATGCAACCAGCAAGAAAGGATTCAAGATCCGATACTCGGGTAACTATTAATGATATCCATTAAATTACACTTTGTGGTTACATATTTACTATCTTGCTATCTAGCTAGCATTGAATTTGAAGTTGCAATATAATATCTGTTTCTCTGAAGGTGATTTGTTATAATGTACATTTTAAGGATGTGTAATCATTGCAAGCTCAAGGTAAGCACAGGATTTGGACTCTCTTTTCCCAGTTTGTCAAAGATCTCCAGCTTAATACTTCTTCAGTGAAGATTTTTCTCTGCAACCTACTGTATTGTCTTACCAGAGGTGGAGCAAGGCTTATGAAATGTAGTGAATAGCCCTTAGATTTACACAGAAGAACTCAAAAGTAAGAATTTTTGATCCTGAAATTGTATGCAGTGCTCCACCTGCAATTCACAAAAAAGTTATTAGGTTTATAATTTCCTCAAGTTGCAGATCACAACTCTTATAGCTATGATCTTTTTCATGTACAAATAAATGGAAAACCACAGGAGGCAAAAAACTTCCACTTCTTCAATAGGCTGCATGTAAATCTCGTGTGGTAACATGAAAGTATGTAAATAGCCTATCTAAATATTGTTAAACATTGTGTCCCTTATTAAGAAAAAAAAATCAGTTAGCTGGATTATAGTCCAGCTATATTAATATCAATTATACTGGATTACACTCTATGTGTAGACAGACTGTCCCTTGCTCAGTTTGCAGCCTATTTAAGATGTTTCCACACATACATTTGCAGACACATTGCTCCTGTAAGGCTTGGATTAGGGATAATTTACATGATGTATATAGTGAGAGTGAGAGAAAGAGGTGATAACTACTGTCTGTTGTTAACATTTGCTTTTTCTGTGTTTGGAATTGATTAGCAATGTAAAGGTTGTGTGTGTTAATTTTGGTGGCTAATAACTGTCAATATAAATTAAGCAGAGAAAGGAATACTAAGAATATTTTAGGAGAATGTTTTATTGAGCACTAGGTATCTCCAATTTAGTCATGCTAATTGCCATTTAGGGAGCTGATTTTCACAGAGCTCACTCTTTGCCTGCACCATCCATGCACTGGCTGTCTAACCCTGGGAAAATTTATCTTGTTACTCAAACAGATCTGGGCTGAGCTCAGAGCATAATAATGATCATTGTTTTGGGGACTTAAGAACTATAAGCAGTCAGGAAAAAAAACCACAACCTAGTTAGTAAAAGCATGATCTCTACCCTGCAAGCAGTCTTTGGAGCGTAACTACTGACAAACGGAAACTAAGGGATAAGGGAAAAGGAAATTGTTTTCAAACATACTGGAGATACATGTAGTTTTTCATAAGGAAAAGGCAATTGCAGGACCTAATAGCTGGCTTGAGAGTGTGGCAGAAAGAATGAAAAGAATCTGTCATGTCACACCCTCAGATGTGTAACAGTGAAGAGAACAGGCTAATGAATTTTAAGTGAGGAACTATTATCAGTGTTACAAGAATAAAGTTCATGTAAAAGATTCATTTTGTAAGTATCAGATTATTGAAGAAACTTATTTTTGAGGAATGAGAAATTATTTTACACCTTTGCATGTACACAAAATGTTTTTTTCAGTAGTGAAGAAGTGGTCTGTCTAATTGATAGTTTCAATTCATCAATTATGGCACTAGCCACAACTAATAATAAAACTGGGGGACTGGAGAGAGAGATACATTATCCTTATTGCTATGTTGTGGGAACAAACAACTGTTTTACTTTTTCCGCTTCACTAACAGTCAGTGCCTGCATTTTTCTCTAAACATCTTTACATTTTACATGAGATTCAATGGAAATAATCAACATGAAAGAAGAGTAACAGTTAGTGGCAGCATAAACAATTGGATTTGAATCTTAATGAGAGAAAGCAACATCATGAAAGTAGCAAAAATACAAGATCCTAAAAAGGCTATTGATACCCTGGCAGCTGTGACTGAGCCAGTAGGCTTCCTCATAAAGAAGACCCTGTTGAAATTAATTACTGCCCTCCCACAACCCTCCCATTCTTCTCCAGCTATGCCTGTGCAAAAATTTCTGCAAATTGTATTTTTGTTATAACTAGATTTCATTTGTAGATACAAATTTTCTTCACTTTTAAAAAGTGCTAGAATCTTTCACAGGAATGCTTAAATATTGCCTTTAGCACACAAGCTTACTTATATAAGCTATTTTTCTAATGTTACTTGTATAGATTTTTGTGAAAGAAGCTGTAACATTACAGCAGAGGGGTATTCTTTTAAGGACTTTGAATATTACAGAGGCACTAGCATACTTTAAATAATGAATTTCTTAACTGCACTATACCAAGATATCAAATTATCTCTTTCTGAATCTCATTAGTATCTATATAGTATAGTGAAACTAGGAGGGGATTAATGAGTTAAAATTTCCTGCAGCTCTAGGGAAGTGATCCCTTTTTTCTTTGAAAGCTGTGTAGTATGGTAAAACCACTAAAATGGATGCCAAAAGTATAAAGAAAAGGTGTTGTGTGCTGATATTTTTTATTTTTTTTTAATGCTTGTTTGGTTTTTTGTAGTGCTTGAATTTGACTTCCTGGTGCAGCTGGGTTCCATGAAAATTATTGAGTTTATTACAAATGAGGAAGATCTGTGTTTGCAGAAAGTGGAACTTGCTGAGCGTAGGATAGGAAATTCACTCTGTAGGAGATGAAATCTTGAAATTGCTTTGAAAGATACCTGCAGAATCTGCTTCTTGGCTTTGTTTTCCCTCGATAATTTATGAACCTGCATGCACATTCCTAACTAAGCAAGCTGACATAAAAGCATAAGAAAGAACAGGTGGATAATTTTTCCATAACTAGTGGTGAAAGGAATGAAAGTACACTAGACTACTCAGCAGATCCTCTAGAAGTGTGTTGATTAGGGAAGAACAGTACTTAGCTTGCTACTTTGCAAGTTTACCTTACCTCTCTAACAATTACAGGCTTTTGTTTAACTTTTTGATACTCATTCAAGAGTAAATAAGTGGTAACTTGACTAATTTCTAACTGACTGCCAGTAGGACTGTAGATACATACATATTAAAACCTCCACAATGTATCTTTATTTTACCTTTATTCTGCTCTTGTAACCTCATGTGTTGCTGCAAGAAGATTAATTCTTCACCATTTGTGTCATCTTGGTTTTAAGCTTTGCCTGTGAAACAACTGTTTTTATTTCCTCTCTATTTCAAGTTAAAAGAAAAGGCTATTTATTAGTTTGGTTTTGTCTTTACATTTTCCCCATAGCTGGTTAAAAGTGACAAGGGAATTGCATGAAGAGGTTAATCAGACTTTTTATAATTGTTTCTTCTCTGGTTCCTAAGCTTTTAGTTAGTGATTTAATGTAGTAAATACAGCAGAAAAGTCATACAATGGAGGTTTATATGGTACTTTGAATAAAGTGCAATATAAACAGGATCATTTATAAAGTTTGAACCATCAGTAAGAACATCTATACTATAAATACCAGGTTATTTAGTCAGCTATTCAATTTTTGAAGAGGAAAACATTCACAATTATATCACTAAAGAGGGAATAGGCCATTGAAATTTAAATTAGAAAAATGTCATATTATTCACTGTAAGATTTACAAAATCATCCGGGGAGTTTGGACATCCAGTTTCAAAGAATTTTAGTTTGGAATTGGGAATTATTTAATTGAACTTTCTGTAGAGTACCTCAAACGGCTTTGAAAAATCTCAGCAAAAACATTAAAAATATTCTAGCTCTTAAGAAAATATGCTTTGTGAAAGGAAGAATATGATCCTGCAAATGCAAAATCAGTGTTTATTTGAGCTCTTGTCCACACATCAGTTAACCAGTGATGTGTGATTTAGCCAGGCAGTTACTACCCTCTTGGTCTTCAGTTGCAAGTGACAAATGGACATTGTGATTCTAAGTGAGCTGAAAATGTTCTCTGTGTTGCTTTGCAAAAAACACTGGTGTTTAAGAGGCCTCGAAAGAATATGGATGCTATGTCACTTGGATAAGTAAATTAAATCTGTAAATGTAAAGCTACTTCAGGTCACTGGAATGGCTTCATAGAAATTTATCACATTTTGTGGTGAAACATTGTCATTCCTCGATGAGAACAGTCCTGTGTCATTGCATCTATATCAGCTTAGCCTCATTAAGTTCTAGGACAGATCCCCTCTCAGAAACTGGAAGGGAGAGAAACAGCATTTTATCCCAGTGGTCTTTGATATAAGGCTGCAATATTTTATGAACACTATAGAGATTCCTGCTTAAGCCCCGAATTTTCACTCAGCTGACAGCAGCTGTACTTTTCAGTCTGACATTCTTCAAGCATTTGCTTATCCTCCAGGTCTTCAGATGTTTTTTTATTTATTGCCTTTTGTGTGGTTCTTCAGTTAATTTGTCAGTTCCTGATCCTAGGTGATGTTGTGTCAACTTCAACCTGTACTCTGAAGGGAGTTCAGGTTTAAAACAGATTAAAAATTACTACACTGTTGATTAAGAAGAGAATTGTATGGAGTCTAATCAATATTCCTTCGCTGTCTCAACTAGTGTTAGTCTTCGACAAGTTTTTTCAGAGTTGTAAAATAAAAATCCATCTTCAGAATTTTAAATAATTTGCTTCAAATGCTTTTCTTCTTTTTTTGCTATGTATATCTTAGACTTAATAAATTATGTCAGACTTTTCATATTTCACTGCCTTTGTAGTACAAGATATGAGTTTTGGTAGGACTTTTGCATGGATGAGGACTACTGCTACATGGCTGCGGCATTGTTGATGGCTTCTAGCATACTGCCTACTGCTACTACTTTAAAATGTTGTTATTTATAAACATTTCTGTAAGAAAAGGAGGTGGATCTGATTCATGTTAAATAACTATTGATATTGAAAGCTGAAAGCAGGAAATAAGGAATGTGTACAAGAAACAAATAATATGAAAAATTTTTATAGAGGTAACCCAAATTGTGTAATTATGCACTTGTGAAATAAAACCTCAACTTCTACTAGAGAGTTGTCTAGTTTTCTATAGGAAATTATATGAGCATCATAATATGTGTAGGACACATTTCGGTATGATGTAGAGAGTTAGCATTGTAGTAGCAGTTACAGTTTCAGTGTCCTTTATATTGACATTTAATTATCAGTGGAGTCCAACATTGTCTTCCCTGTGAAGAATGTTCACAGGCTTATTTGAGTGGTAGAAGTCCATCTAGGATTATTTTCTGCAATTCATGGTCCTACCATGCTTCTTCTGAAAAGATATTAATCTCTATAAACTTGACATTGGCTTCAAATACACAGTGCATCAATACAGACTAAAGATAATTTTTTCATATTGCTTTTCTCCTATGATAAATGATTGCATGCAACAAAGAGATTTGTGTTAGACTACACATGTATGTCAGACTATCCTGTAGATTTGCTTGACCTGGATCTAGTCTGGGTAATCTTACTCCATCGCTACGTACAGGTATTACAACCGTGGTTTTAAAAAGAAAAATCAAAACTGGTCTTTATTATTAACTTTTGGACATAATCATAAATCTGGCACTTCTTCTACTTCTTCAGCATATGTCTGTTCTTTCATGTTCACGTTTCTGAACAGTATTTGTAGTAGTAGTAACTAAGGTTTAGCAAGGTTTATTTTAATTTCAAAACTTTAGATTTAATACATAATATCCTTGGGGGAACATGTACATAAAAATTACATACATTTTAATCTGAAAAAAATAGGCATCTGATTAATCACTCTCTTGTACTTCATCATGTAAATTTTTAACATATTTGGCAAAATATTTAGTTTTGACTTAGATGTCTCAGTGTATTGTATTTTTAAAATAAAACTATGCACAATTAGTTTTGTATATTATATAGCTCAAAGAACAGGTTTATATTTATGAATTTATCAGATTTGAAGTAGACTGTTTACTAAGTGTGAATGAACTTATTGAACGGTCTGTGTTTCCTGATTGTAGCTTCCTCATGTACAATAACATAAACTGGTTTGTGGTTTTAAAATATGTTTTTGATCTTCATGGTATTTCTGCATAAGAAGTCTGAATCTTCACTGAGAATTCAAAAAATATTCTAAAGAAATCTGTACTAATTTTATTGGTATCCAAAGTTTACACATGTCATAAATGTGAACTTTGTAAATTTTGTTTTACGTGTTTTTAATAATGTCTCTTCTTTGCATTTAGCTCCCTATTGCAGCTTAAACCCTATCTTGAGGAACGGTGGAATTGTAAATAAAACAGGTGGTCCCGCTGGAAGTAAAGTTCGCTATTACTGCAAACCTGGGTATAGAATGATTGGTCGGAATAATGCAACGTGTAGGCGTCACCAAAATGGCATGTATCAGTGGGATTCTCCTGTGCCAATCTGCCAAGGTAAGAAAATGTTTTCTTGTCAAGTATGCTTGAATAATATCATTGCAAAAGTATTTTAAAAAACAAAGATACAGTATTGTCAGTACTGGGTACTTGGAAAGGCTCAAAACCTATGTCAGAATCATGATAAAAATATAGCTGATGCCAACATTTCCTGCTTAAAATCCTGATTCCAGATACTGTCACTCTTGATTCCTCTGTGTTTGCTGAGGTAGAGATCCTTGTACTTTTTGCTGTGCTGAACAAAGGTTATTCCAAGATCATAACTGGGTTCCATGTCTGCCCTGGGGTAGAAAATTGATTGAATTTTTTTAGGGAACTGGCTTGAAAACATCCATTTTCAGTTTGCCCGAGAGCCATGAATCTGGGAACAGCAAACTGCTTCTTCATAAAATTAGCTATTAGGTATATTTGAGCATGGAATTAAACTCGGGCCTTTTACCTTTTTGATAAATGTTATTATGCAAAAAATGTCCCTTTTAGCACTCAGTCTTAAAATAAAAATATAATGTAGGTAGCACAATTTAGGAGTTCCATATCCGGTTTCCTCTTAGAATGTAGTCTAAACCTTTAATCATATTTCAAAATATAAAACAGTAAGAGAAGTATAGTCCTTTACACTGAAAAAGCAGAGGTTTGAAGGGGTACCCTGTGACAATCTTCTAATATGCTAAAAGTAGCTTCGAAGAGGAATGAAATAATTATCTATGTCCTTTCTAGATAGAGGAATTACAGCTAAGTTAACTTAAACAGGATCTTAAGTTAGACTGTTCTTAATGTTTTTTTATTCTTTCCTCAGACGGGCTAGGGAAATATTGGAATAGATTGCCTGTAGACAATGTGGAATTTTCATAATTGGAGGTCTTTCAGAAAAAAAAAATAGGTGAACCTTGGTCAAATATAATTTTGTCTTGTGATAGGAGAATAAATTAGATGACCATTCATGACTTTTTTACACCCACAGGCCTAGACTACACAGATCTCTTTTCAATTTCTTTGTTATTTCTGTATGTATCCAAGTCTGAGAGTTAGGATTTCTGTGGCATGACCCTCACTGATGTTTTCAGTTGGCTATCACAGACATAAGCCACTCAGCATGTTTTTTTTTTTTTGTTATGAATCCCACTTTTAGAGGTTTCTCTGTTGCTACTTTTAATTTTAGGGTATTTAAATGCTTTTCTTAGCACCACATTCAATGCCAGAAACAGGTCACTAAATGATAAATGCTTGTGCATTAAATTTAGGGATTTTCTAGTGTGTGGAAATAAACTCATATCTGTCTGTAATGCAGTCTTCAGCTTCTTTTCTGTATGCAATGAATTTGCATGGTTTAAAAATGAATAATACATAAGTATCTTAAAGGTATATAGTTGTATAGATATTTTAAAGGATTGCCATAATCTTTAAATTTACTAGTTCTGATAAATAAATTCCAGTAACACATATGGAACATTAAAGAGCAACCAAAACTGTGTCTCAGTTTCTAGGTAGTAAGAGGCTTTTCCACTTGCTTTGGTTACCCTTCTTTGGAAGAAGTATATTTTTCTGTTGTGCAAGACAATAGAGACAATTAAGTTTGAGTTGTGCATTCAGAGTGTAAAAAATACATATCTCCCAGCTGAGACCTGGCAGTCTCATCTAATCATTGATTTAAGTGGCACATTGACAGTTACTCAAGTCAGATTTTCTGACAACATCTTTATCATTTTAAAACCGTATGTAAAGCTGGGAGCTTCAAAATTCTTGTATGTGGGACAGTAGTGACATTATTTCCACTGTCCAAAGATGATATGCCATTTCAGTCAGTTTACTTCAGGTAACTGTATTTCAAACATCAAAGTACTTGCTATTTGGCGAAACTGGCTGTGCTAGCATGTTTTGTTTGGATGCTACAAAAGCCATTAGTAGCCTCAAG
>NW_010161765.1:4423-8505 GCF_000695765.1 Mesitornis unicolor | reverse complement strand
GCAGGAATATTTCTTTCCAAACACAGTTTCTCAAAGCAAACAACAAATAAACAGTCTGTAACAGGAATAGAAACAGAATGTCAAAACTGATTTTATGATTAGTAGCTAAAGCATCAGTGGGAAAAACCTCACAATGTAGCAGTACAAGATTCAGCAGCAGATGAGGAAAGAAGAGAGACAGTAGAGAGAGGGCAGAGGTACAACAATAAGAATAAAAGTGGTGAAGCGTGACAGTGAGCATAGATTTTGAGGTGCTTCAGTACACTGGACATTGCTTCAGATCTGGCATAATGGATAGGCCCACTTGGTTGTGTCCTAGGCATTGTACATCTTTTATTCTTTAAACCAACTTGCATATAAGAGCTACTTAGTCTTGAACTTTTCAGTAAACAGACCTGTGGTTTTGTTTGTTTTCAAATAACAGTCAATTCTTACTCCACAGAAAACACTAAATTATTTGAAGTTAATTCATGTTTGAAATATTTAGAGGGAACTAGAATAAGGTCCATCTGGATGTACAGACTTCCATATACGTGGATGGGTGGATAGACTGACAATTCTGAATTTTGGTTTTAAACAATTAAATGTATACACACAATACAGAGATTGTTGTTTTGATATCAGAAAGGAGATCTGAAAAAGAAGTTGAGAAGTTAAATCTTAACCCAATTACTTTCTACATCAAGCATTCAGACGCATTACCACAAGGTTGGTAATGAACTGAGAGGCTTGTTAGGACAGGAAGGGACATAGGGCAAGGCTCTGGAGACACTGAAACATTTCGCAGTAAGCATGACTGGAAGTGGAGAATGCATCGGCATTTTTATGATGTAGTAGAACAGAGTGACGGTTTAACATTCAATACAGCATGCAAGTAAATATTTTGCAAATGTAAAATTCTGCTTATGTAACAGAGGGTCAGAGTTGGTTCCAGTTGCAGTTGCAGGTAAAGGATTAAATTGGTTATTAGGAGAGTAGATAGAGCATTGAACCAGATGCTGCTCTGCTGCCTATTTTGAGTACACCAGAGCCCTGGAAAGCCACCACTTCTGCTGTGGTCATCTTGTGTGGAAAGACTTCTGATACAAAGACATGATCTCAGAAGAGTGGAACTTGCTTTTATCCTTCCCCTTCTCCAGTTTCTCTTACACCATTAAGAGCAGTAAGCATGGGTCTCCAGAACCCCTTCCTTATCACCTCTTCCTTCCTTCTCTGTCCCACTACTACACCTTCTAGTGGCAGGAGGCTCAGCACTTACCCACTGAGGGAGAAATACTCAATTTTGGGAAGACAAGAGCAGAAGTAGTTAGGGTGCATCAAAGTGCCAAAAAGTTGTGTTACAAAGGAAGCAGCTTATTTTGGAACATTCCTACAGTTCTACTTCTGTTAGCAATTTGACAGATTCCAAATGGAAACAAATAACTGAAATGAACTAACCATTCATCATTTTATAATGCTTACTTCTCCTCATTATAATAATATGCAAAGTACTCTGTTGTATTTAATTTAAATGCATCGGATGTAACAACTTGGGAATACTGAAAGCAAATTTGAGAGTTGTGCTTATGGTACCATGAAAATGCATTGTGACATTAATTATTTACATTGAATTGGCTAAATAATAATAAAAATTAGATTTTAAAAGAAGTACTTATTTTCCACCCCTGTTTAACAGATTACAGACAATGGCTGTCATTTCTTCTTTTGAAAGCTATTGACTTTATTAAAATAATAAAACTTCACAATGTCAAGGGGAAAGGAACAAATACCTAAAGGATTTTTTTAACTGTTGAAGTGTTGAATTGCTTCTTACAATTGACTTTATATATGGAAAAGACATTTTTATTCACAAAACTCGACTCTTTATTGGTAAATATTTAGAAATGAAAGCTTCAAAGCTGTGTTTTATTCAGTGTATTTACTGAAGATCAATAAACTAGATGCCAAATTCAAAGCAGGTAATAATTTTGTGTACACATACATTGGTTTATATGAACTCTTTATAATAATGTGATTGGTTCTTTGCTCCAAGTCACCATTTTGCAGGAAATAATATCCTTTCAGAGAAAATAATAAGACTTTCCCTTCAGAAGTGCTATGGGGCAAATATAAAATCTCTACCAGCATTAGTGATTTATTCAAGCACCTAGGGTTAATCTCCATGCATAACTATTTTAAAATAAAGCAGAACATTAAAAGAAATGTTTAAAAGGATATTGAAGATTTGCTGTGGTGGTGCAACTCTCCCACTCCTTCCTCCTTGGGCCATACTGTGATACCAATGTCAGCCCAGCTGCCACAATTCTATGTCAACACCAGCCATTATAAGCTGAGAAAATATGGCACTTTCTGATCTTGCTTACTGAAGCAATGTGTTGAGACAATCTGGTACCTTCAAGCCTCAGTATAAGTACAGTGAGTTGGGACAGTCAGGCACTCCCTAATCACACCAGGAACTCCTGTTGCTTGGGAAACATACCTGAGATTCCTCCTGCCCTAATTACAAGCTGTCATGACCCGCTTTAAAAAGTGAGCTCTTTTATCCCAGCATGGCGACAGAACGATACCAATCACTCAGGAGAAGGGTGTAAGCAATATTTTTATTAGATAAGATACATGCCTTGAAAAAACACTGGATTCAAACCTTTCAACAACCCGTGGGTGACAAGATACCGACAAGAAACCAAAATGACCCCAAAATTACTGGAACACGGTGCAACTTAGCAACACTATAACAATTTGACTAGCAGAACCGAGAAAATTTAGCTTAATACTGTCTTAATAAAAATCAGAACCCAAAACAAAAACTGCCAGCTGCAGCCTGCTGCAGCCGCATGTGTTAGAAAAAAGGAAAAGAGAACAAGAAAATTAGAAAAAGGAGAGAAAAGAAGGAAATAGTTATCAGAGAAGTAGAAAAGGTGAAAGATAGTCACCACTTCCAAGGCCTCTGGTGTTAAGATGGCAGCTGGACAAGCAGTTTCTTTGTCTTGTCCAGGTTGAAAGATGGTGGGTGAACACACTGTCTAAGGCTTAAGGGGAGTTATTTAAACTCTTCCCTCACGCCCCTTGCCTGTACCAGGTGATAGGGCACACAGCAGGACATGACACGCCCCTCTCCTGGGTAGACCTGGACATGCTCTCCAGCATGGCCATTCCTACCACTGAGGGGGTCGCTCCCTGAGAATCACCTGCTTTGAGGCATTTAACCCACGCCAAGCCAGGCCAGGCCCATACACAAGCCCACTCGGAAAGCAGCCAAGATCACCTGACAAGAATTGTAGCCACAATAGTTCTGACAACAGTCAATTATCTCAGAATCCTATAAATATGGGACCCAAGAGAGAGATCCTTTGAGCTCTTCTGGATTGCAGTGGGCTGTGGCTAGTATCTCTCCTGAGCTGGGACATCTCTCAGGCACCAAATCCTTGAGGTAGTCTGTCAATAGAGCTAATGAAAGGCCAGGGTGAAGCCAGCCCTCCTCAATACTCAGTTATCATCCGTTGAGCAATGCCAATGTATTGTGAGTATTTGCTTAAAAAATTGAGGGAAATTTTACATGTAAACGAGCTTCTTTATTCATCACTCTCCTTATGTGCATGTCTTTTACTTATATGCATCTACTTACACATAAGTCAAAATCTATACCTTTGGTACCAAATATCTTTTGTTTATTTGAGTGCTTTGCGTACATGTTGAGAGAGAGCAAAAGTTAATCACAAAGTCCAAGTCATGTACACCATGTAGCTGTATGCCTGAAAGCATGAAACTCAGCACTGGGTGAGGTGGCAACCATCACTAGAAATTGTTATCTGGTGTTATTTGGATGCCTGGGGGAGTGTGAGATGAGACAGAGGCCTCATGGTCCCAGTCCCCCATTTCTTTCCGCCCCAAACAAAAGGAGCCATTGCCTCTACCCATGCAGGTGTGATTTAACAGACTTTGTGACGTTAACATAAGTGATAAGATTGTCTATAGCCATCCCCATCCACATGTACGCCCCGGTGATGTAATGCAGAAATTTGAGTAATAACTAAAGATAAGTGGAAACACTGCTAAAGACAAATACCCCAGGTGGTCTTATC
>NW_010161765.1:0-4411 GCF_000695765.1 Mesitornis unicolor | reverse complement strand
ATTCCTGCCTGCTGTCATGTACATCAGGAAATAAAAACCCTAAGATTCATGCTAGAAATGGGGGAGTTACTTCTCCAGTCATGGAGTGATGAGAACCTTCCCCCTTGGTCGGAATGTTGGCCAAGGTAACTTACATGAGAGCCCTTACGTGGGGGACGAGATGAACTCAGAACCATACCAACTGGATGGATTGACGAATTTGCTCCCTCTCCACCCCCACCACTCGACTCACCTTGTGGGTAAGATTATTTACCTCAGCTGATGCTGAGTGATACATTTCTCCTCAGGTCCGTATTCCCTGAGTGTATTTCATATATATTTCCTCCTCAGGTGTATACTTCCTGAGTGTTTTTTATATTTATCCTCAGGCACATTTTTAGGTTTCCCTGAGTGTATTCTTGGTTTTGCTTCACTGTATTTCTGTTAAAATGGGCTTGTTTATTTGCCAGGTGACCAGGCTCACTGTGGGCAGGTTGTTGTTGTTGTTGTTGTTGTTAGTGTTTGTGTGTTTCATAGTGCGTTGTTGTTGGTATTATATTAGTTATACAACCTTTAGTATACCTGTAGCTTTCCAATTTATCACTAGCAATTCAAAAGAACCTGTAAATGTTGTTGTAAATAAACGATTAGTATTTGTTTCCCGACTTGCATCTGTCGCATATTCGGTGCCGGCCTCACAAGACAAGATTTATTTCCCCATTTTTCGCAACAGCACACACACACACACACACACACACACACACACACACGTAAGTTAGTTTGAATCCTATCAATCTGTGATCTGTAACCAAGTTACTATTTTTATTATCTATTTTTCTGAATCAACTTAAACATAGAAATTGGTTATTGATTAATGATTGCTAAAATCACTTTGCATTGTTGCTAAGTTGTAACTCTGTATAATCACTCCATAAAATTGGTATAGTCCACACTTTCTTCTTGTCATTATCAAGCAAGGAAGCTGAGAAGTCAGATGGCAGAAGGCAATCCTGCCATGGAGACCTTTACTAACAGTGACTGAAATAGATATTTTTGTAATTATACTTTGTCCTAAAATTGTATATTAATGAACTGCATTGAACTCTTGTAAATATAAATTTAAAAAATCTAAGCCAAAAGACTTCATGCTACTCAAACTTCACTGAATTTACAGCAAATTAAACTTTGTGAGCTTGAAAGAATAGCTGCACGTCTGTGGAGAAATTCTGAAGGAGTTAAAAAAAAAGAAAAATAATTCAGTAAGTAGTTTCCTTCAAGATATCAAATACTAATAAGCCTGAATTAACATAATATTTAGTATTCTGAATTGAATTAATCAACTATGTAGAAAAGCATTTCAATATACATATAATGCCCTTAACTTCAGTGGAAATCTTTCCTTTCTCATCATATATTTACATGATTTTCTCATTAGACAATAAATGTTAAATTGAATTCTTAAATAACATTAGTTTATATATAGAGAACAAACAAATGTGAAGTTTTGGTTATACTAATGCAGGAATGAAGGAAACCCTCAAAGAATGGAAGCAGACTATTAGAAAGCATTTAAGAATTTTCCAGTTCATTGCTGCTTGGATGAAATCACTATGGGCACTGTCTTCATATTTCCCTAGCAAATAAACCATTGCCTTTAGCGTGTGGTGACATTTCTGTCTATGCAGTGATGGGATTGAATGAAGTAATGGCTTATAAATTTTTTGTCTATATTAGATGCACTTTAAAATGTTTCTCAATGCTTAAGATACCATTGCATTCATCAGAATGTTCTAAATAGCATGGAAAATTAATTTCAGTTGTTATGAAAGGGATATGTCAAATCTTCTAATCTATGTTTTTTATTTCGGTGGTGGAACAATATTTTAAAAATATACAAGAAAATGCCAGTTCCTTTTATTTCTTCTTTTTATTTCTTTTATTTTCAGCTGTATCTTGTGGTATTCCTGAATCTCCTGGGAATGGTTCAGTTCTAGGTAATGAATTCACTTTGGGCAGTAGATTGATATATGAATGTAATAAGGGCTTCAGGCTAGAATCTAGTCAACAAGCAACAGCAGTATGTCAAGAAGATGGATTATGGAGCAACAAGGGGAGGCCACCTGTTTGCAAATGTAAGTGGGCATGTATTTCTCAAATGTATTTTCCTTGACCTTTCTCAGGAAAGTCTTCACTGGTGGTGTTTATGTTTTGTATATACATATACCCTGAGCTGGCCATTCAAACATATAATCATTTAGTAAAGTAGAAGCAGCCTATAAATTTGTTTAATTAAAAAAATTCCTTGTTTATATTCTTTAAAAACTCTGAATTAAAATTACTAGATAATTCAGTTTGAAGTATTTTTTCTTATTGTAAATAATGTGCTCTTCTTCATTTTCACAGTATGAAGTTACAACCACCAATTGTAATTTATTTTAATATATCTTCAAAATTATTAAAAGCAAAACCTATTTCTTAAAATTTTGCTAATTAATATAGAAAAGAGTCCTTTAGTCTTAATTTTTGCCTTTTGTCAGATCTAGCCAGTGTAATGCAGACTCCCCTATCATGAGACATGCCCTCTCATTTGCATTGGGCTACCACGGCCTGTCTTTGTACTGGATCAAAGCAATAATGAACTAAGCCTGACTATGAATACATGACTTGAAATACTTAAAATAATAAGGACATAATCTTAAAATTTCCAATTTTTTTAATACTGTATTTAAAATTTTTGAGAGTTAATTTAGAATATTGAACTAATAAGTAGTATGTGTACATGCTTTTCAGATTCTGAATTTGCAAAGCACTTTGGTTTTTCAAACAAGTGAAATTCAAGTTCTTGTTAAAGAGTAAAATGCTGTGAATGTAAGAATTGTAGAGTTATACATGATTGTGAAATTATTTTCATTTATTTGAAATTAACTGATAGCAAGCAATTGCTAGAAAATCTTGCTGCATGTTACTTCAAGAGATCTTCTAGACATCCCTGAGAGATGATAATTTAACCTCATCTTGAAGACTTTCATGAGTATTTCTGTATTTTACATTTTTTCCCCTTGCAAAGTATTTCCTGAGATATATAACCTGAATCTGTTTTTCCGTAGTGTAAAGACATTATTTCATTTTGTATCCACAGTGGACAGCTAGAAGTTATTTTATTCTTATTATTTTTAATGTGTTTGAAAACTGTTGTTTTTCAGTGTAGTGGGTTATCCTTGGCCAGCAGCCAGATCCTCACCCAGCTATTCACTCACTCCCCCTCTTCAACCAGACAGGGAGAAAAACAGGATGAAAAATAGGATGAAAAAGATAAAGACAGAGAGCTTACTGTCATTGGACTGGACTTGGGGAAAGTTAATTAAAATATTGCCAATTAAAATGGTGTCAAATACATTTCAGAAGAAAAAAAATAAATCAAAACAACGCTTTCTTCCCCGTATTCACAGGGTCAACTTCACTTCTTTGTTTTTGACTCCTCTCCCCACCCCAAACAGTGATGGGGCATGAGAAATGGGTGTTGTTGTCAGTTTATAAAAAGCTCCTCTATACTACTCCTTCCTCCTCATACTTTTTCCCTGCTACAGTATGGGTCTTCTCCATGGGAATAAAATTGCTTTATCATGAGTCCTCCAATGGCTGCAGTTCCTTCAGAAAGTAGCCACCTGCTCTAGTGTGGTCTGCAGTGTGGATATCTGCTCTGTCATGGTCCTCTGCAGGGACTGAAGCAGAATAACAGGTCTGGTGTCTGGAGCAGTTTGTCTTCCTTCTTCTGTGACCTTGGTGTTCTTTGCTGCTTCTCCCTCATTTTCTTTCCTCTGCCTGTGAAGTGTTTTACCCTTTCCTAATTACACTTTCCCGGAGATGCTACCATCTTGGCTGATGGGCTCCTGTGGTGGGTCAACTGAAACTACCTGTGTCCAGCAGCCGAAGCCTCTCCTCACAGAAGCCACCCCTGCAGCACCCTCCCTCCACACCAACACCTTGACTCTTGCACCCAATACACTCAGTCACCTTTTCTGTAGCAATAAGCTGAGATTCATTCTCACTCTTTCTTCATACTTTTTGGACTGGTGATCCTCATTGTTATCCTTTGGACAATCTCCAAATGCTCTACACCTTTCTTGAAGGATAGTGCCTAAAACTGAATGCACGATGTACAAAAGAAGGATTATTTCAAACCAGTAGTGATCATACAGGTTGCTCTGAATTCAGAGCTATGTGGAGGGAAGGCAGTGCTCCAGTGTATTGAACTGCACTTCATTCACTTAGAAAAAAATGACAAGGTACAAACACAACTTGAATGATTAATCAGCAGAAATATCAGCAGATTTTTTTGGAGGGAATAGGCCAGTTAAACTAACAGGGGATTAAAAATTCTGAATTATTAACACTATATTTCACTAGGGTGAAATCGGTGTGCTCATCTCGC
>NW_010161764.1:18308-32265 GCF_000695765.1 Mesitornis unicolor | reverse complement strand
ACCGCTCTGACATCATCCATCCACCTCGTTACCAGAGTGGGACACAAGAAATGAAGGTATTATTACTTCCTCTGGGGACAGAGCTGAAGTATATACTGATATTCCTTACCCAGATGGTTTCACCTAGATGTGTTGACACCATGGAGTCTCTGAACACTGTCTGGGTTTACTAACACTGTCTGCAGGACTGAAGCTTCAAGGTGTACCCATCTCTATTCCCTCTTCCAGTTTCTCTCCAAAAGCAGGAATAAAGCAGCCCAGGAGTGTGACACCAAAGCAAGCATGGCTGTGTATCCTGTACACAGTGGGGTAGGGTTCAAGGGTGCAATCACATGGCACTGCAGATGAACCCAATGGTACTGCTCTGGCCCTGCTATTGCCTACTGTGTGACACTCATCAAGTCACCTCCTTCCTCCTTCTGCCTCTGATTTATGCCCTGAGAAGGTACATTTTTCAAGTTCTGACTGACCTCCTGCTATTTCTGCTCAGCGTCTGGTAACAATGCAGCGCCATTATTGCCTTGTGCCTCTCAGCACCATTGTGAGACAACAACAATAGTTTTAAGGAGGAGACCAATTTTCTTTCATATTAAAATTTGGCTAATTTTACTCTTACTAATTTCCAAATGGACCCACAGTGGGAATTCAGAAATACCAGGATAACGACTTATTATTTAGAGAGGCTTGGCAGAGGAAAATAGCTGAAAGACTGAATCCTGTAAAAATATAGTGAAATGTGTGAGTGGAAATTCATGGAGATGCATTATCTTGAGTAGAAAAGAAGCAGCCCCCTTGTTCAATCTGAAACCCGATGTTTAATGGGGAAAAAAGACAGAAAGATTGGGAAACAAAGGTGCAAGCGAGACTTGATAATAGCAAATCTCTTATTAGGTAGAATGGGGAAGACAAATCTTCTGTTCCACAGTAAGCCGTGGCAGCACCAACAGTACTTTTTAAAATGACCTCTTAAGGACAGCATTCAGCATAGCTGCCTGCACAGCAACTACTAATGCAACAACCCACCATTAAAGCAACTTCCCTGGATCTTAACTTCATGTGAAAGATATGGCATGGTTAAGTGAGTTCAAGGGTCCTGCACAGCAGGGATGGCACCAGAAGTCTCATGTTAAGACCCTCTGTTACTTTTGGGCACTTTATCAAATTTGCAAAATCATGTTCAGGTCTCTTTTTCAGCCTTTAGATTGTATTTATGTGAGTGAGAGAAGTTTTATGTGAGTGAGAGAAATCACAGCTCTTCTGTTTGACTTCTTTTCTGTGGCCTTTTGACCCTTTAAGCCAAGTAGTTTTTAATCCTCTCTACACAAAACCATCAAGCTTCAAGCTGGCAGTAAGTATCGCAAATACTAGGGATTCAGATGATTGTGAGGCAAAGAAGAGAAACTACTGTACCGCTTTCTCAATATTAATAGATATTAGGCACTAGCATTTTAATTGCTCGAGTTTTCCAAGTTGATTGAGCTGCAGCTACGTGTTGCTTTCAGAAAGCATATCCCACACCTCTGTGTGGCTTTAGAGTTTATGTCCTGGCACTTCAGTCCCTCTTTGCAGTGGTGTGAAATGCCCTTTGCAGGGATATAAGTGATCATCTAAGCTGCAGAAAATACTTCCCACAAGTGTTACTAACTTGCAGTCAGGTGTTCTGCTCATTGCTCTTCACACTTGACAGGAAACAAAAGTGGGATCAAGAGGTAAGCTAAATATTTGGTGGATATATCCTGCATTTGCACAGAGAAACTTCTAGCTATTTCCTCCATATTTGAAGAGTGCTCAGCTATGCTTTGCTAATATTGAGTTGTCCCTCTGATTACCTTCCAAGGGCCACTCTACAGTGAAAAATTAGAAGACAAAAGGCCTCAGAAAAGCTATGCCTCACTGCAGCCTTCTGCATCTCTAGGTAGGTATGAGCACAAATAGGCAGGTGTTTGGGAGCACACATCTTATGAGGAGTGGCTGAGGGAACTGGGGTTGTTGAGCATGGAGAAGAGGAGGCTGAGGGAAGACCTTAACACTCCCTCACAGGAGGTTGTAGCAAGGTGGGTGTTGGTCTGTTCTCTCAAGTAACAAGTGATAGGATGAGAGGAAATGGCCCCAAGTTGTGCCACGGGAGGTTTAGATTGGATATTAGGAAAAATTTCTTCATTGAAAGGGTTTTCAAGCATTGCCTTGGTCTGCCAAGGGAAGTGGTGGAGCCACCATCCATGGAGATATTTAAAAGATGGGTAGATGTAGCTGTTAGAGGTGTGATTTAGTGTTGGACTTGGCAGCCCTAGGTTAATGGTTGAACTCTTAAAGGTCTTTTTCAACCTAAGCAATTCTGTGATTCTATACACAAATTCCTCTGCTGCTTAAGTAATCTGCTGTACATAGGAAAAAATATTGTCTCACTTTTAAGACTCTGCTTCAGATTATTCTTTAATAGACCATGCAATAGCACATGTCATAGAACAGCAACAGCAACTATGAGTACTTTCTGGACTCAATTACACTGAAAAAAACCATATGAACCTAGCCTCAGAAAAAAACCAACAGTCTTGCGGTGAGGACCCTGGGGAGTGCTGGGTTCAGTCCCTTGCCTTGCCACAGTCTTCCTGTCTGCTTTTCGGCAAGTGATTATAACTTTCTGTGCCTTAATGCCCAAAAATTAAACTATGGATGGCAATAAAGCTTTCTTCTTCTTTATATCCTTTAAATCCTTAGCACACCCATGCCAGAGTTCTGGCTTGTACAAACCAGCTTTTTCTTGTCTGGAGATGATTCAAAGGGTACCCAAGGGCCTGGGACCATTCCTGGTTGGCAGTTTCTCTCCTGCGTTGGGATGGAAGAAGGTTCAGGCATGACGATCTGAGCTGTGCAATGCTACCTGCCCTGCTGTTCACAGAATGGCTGATGGCTTCTTCTACTCACGCAAGCACAGAGCTTGGGGTCAAAAGTGGCTTCTTGTTGGGGACTTGATTTACTCACATCAGCACATGGGGGCAAAGGCCCCCGTGGCACACTTTGGCATATCTGGAAGTAAAGATGCTTGCCATGTGAAGAACCCCTCCTCATGAGCATTTTCTATTCAGTCTGTGTTGCAAACATGTTTGTTTGTTTGTTTGTAGACTCCATTTCCTCATCAGAAGGGAATCTCTGTATTCATTCAGAAGGGAAAATTCTAGGCCATCTTTATCAATTATGGTTATTTGTAAAAACTCTGGCAGCATGAATACAACAGGCACAAAAACCATGAGGTAAATAAAGAATCATAATTATGATGGTTTTTTCTCTCATCATTTCTGTGATACAGACTTGTGACCACTTTAATGCGTGGAGTTGGCAGGATAATATTAAGCAAGTTTTGTCTGTTACTGAATATATTAAAATGTTTGTCTGTCACATGTACTTAAATGGATTTTGTAACCCTATCATTAGGAGCAAAACTTATTTATTGGCTTGTAGCTTGAATATATTAAAATCTGTCTGTCACATGTACTTAAATGGATTTTATAAACATAATTTTAGAAGCAGAATTTATTCCAGCTAAATAAAACCATTTAAAAGTTTCATATCTAGTCTAAACTGGTCATCCAGTGATTCTTCTAGAGTCACTGGTGAAAGACAGGCATTTTTAGTGGAGAAATACGCATCTTATGTAACGAGATCAGTTGCCACTTGGAAAGGCCTATGGACACTACAGGAAGCCTGTAGAGGAGTCTTAAATGAACAAGTCACTTGGTTTGAGGTGGCTGGGTTTGGTTGAGCTGCGTCCTCTCCTGAGAGACTTACTCTAGGCAACATAAGAAACCTGTAGCAAAAGACGTGGAACCTAGGTGTCTCAAATCTTGAATTAAGGCCTTAAACTTCACGTATTCTCCTTGTTTCCACTACTACCAAAATCTGCCATTCTTCATACTGTGCAACAGCCATGCATCCTGCTTGTTATTTATAAAGAAAAAGTATCTTAGCCATCCAACTTTAATATTATTTCCCCAAAGGTTTTAAATTACCAGTTTCTTCCTGTAGAAACACAGTTAGAACAATGATATTATTATTATTATTATTTGAATGATCCCAGTTTTTTAATGAAAGCCATAGAATCATAGACTCATAGAACAGAATCACAGAATGTCATATCACACTGACCTGGGCAACAGGGGGAATATGACTTTGCTACTTTGTTCTTGCAGAAAATTGTTGGTACCTGTAAGGCTGTGCTAGTAAGGCAATAGCATGTTCTCCGAGGCATTCTCCAGGCACAGTGGAGTAATTTTTCCCAGAAACTGAAAAGGAAGATTGGAGCAGCGAGATGAGTAAAAGTATAAGTATTGCAAAAGCACTCACAATGCCACAAAAGTAAGACAAATCTTTAAACCCTCGCATTTTCTTTCCAAGTCTTTACTTGCCCCAAAAGCTACAATGTCCTTTCATGTTGCTTATTGTTGATGACTGAAGTTTCAGACTTCATCAATACAGTTCAATAATTTCTTTCCTTTTATCAGTTTTTCCCTCATATAAGAAAATCTCTGCCTGTCTGGCAGAGGAAGAACATGCAGTTTGATTCCAAAAGTTTTGTCTATCTTGTATTCCTATCAAAGGTAATTTCAGTCCCCTCATCACCAGAGGTGGTTTGTTTAATCCACCAGACTTGCTACTGAGATGTAGGCTTCAAGATGGTGAAATGAGGAAAGGATAGAGATTGTACGTCAGAGAAACTGTTAATGATGGATTCACATTCTGGTTACAGTCCTGATTAATCACCCACAGGCACCCCTTAGAGCATAGTCACAGTTAAACCATTTAAAATAGACCCCCTAACTTACTCCTGTCACTGGAGAGCCATCTGACTGGGTTCTTTGAGGAGGGCAGTAATATTCAGATTGGATAGGGAAGCTGTCCTTTTAAACCACAAACCAGTGGTAGCCTTGGATTAGATGGACAAAGGGATTAATTATTGATTGCTGTGATAATTAAGACTGTGGGCTAGATCCACCAAATCAGAGGAGACTCAGGCACCAAGGAAAGGGATAGTTGTGTTAACATATACTAACAGGAGGACATACACACAGCCTTAATGACTGAGTGAGCCACCACTGAAGCCAGTGGAAAGATTCCTCTTGACCTCAGTGGGCTGTGAATCATTCTCAAGTGGAAATGGAGCTCCAGTGGCTGCTCTCATCTCCATGCAGATCGGTCTTAGGCCAGATCCCATATTAGCCATGGTGTTTGTTGTGTGATAAAGCTCTTTAGCTGATAAGGCAAAGCATACCCTATTATACTCTGAAGTGGGGACAAAAGGCGTTAATCTAATCCCATTAAACATCTACATCTAAGCTAAACACCCTCTGCTCCTCTGGTACTCAATGGAGAGAAGTCAGCATTTCATCTGCAACTCATCACTCCAAAATGGACAACTAAAATAGGTCAGATGACTCACGCGCTAAATGCCTGTTTCTTCCCATTGACAATAAAGGGAGCTTGAGGCAATTTTCTCAGATTCAGATATTGACATGTGGTTATAAGAATTTCACTGCAAGCGTCTTCATTAGACAAGCTTCAAAAATGTTGTGTTTTTATAGCAGATTGCTAAATCAAACAGCTAAGTCAACAGAAAGTACTAGTGGAGACAGGTTCAGGCAATCCCAGTCAGCGTTGGGTTATCTTGCCTAAATTACAGAGCTTTGCCTCAATAGGATTTTATATTAACAGCTTAAAAATATACCAAGTTTTCTGAGTGACAAGATAGATTTTGATGTACACTGCTTTGGTTACATGCTCTGGATGATGGGTCCAAAAAGGTTTCAGGTATATTCCAAAGATAATTATCTTAAATAGACAAGAGGCTTCAAATTATTATGCTTTGTTCTCAGAAGGCTCTCATCCCACTGGAAAACAGTATAGGGGGAAATCCAGCACTAAATTTAAGCCTAAACCTACATGGCTCCCATTACAGTTACTGGAGAATTAGTCAATACAGGCAATAGAGACTGGAAAGCAATTCACCTGCCTAAACGTAGGTATATACTTTAGAGTCACTTGAACTACACTCAATGCTCTGTTGGCTGTAGAAAATCCCTCTCCAAAACAAGAATTTGGCCACCAGCTCCAGTGTAGTCACTACACAAAGAAAACACCTAAAATGAAGTGGGTAATTGTAGCTGAATCCCATCCACAGTATTGGAAACTGCCTACTTGGTTGCCCAGAAATAAAATCCTTCCCTGGACCATATCCTGACAGTGCTCAATGCGATGAGATGTGCCACATCCTGAACAACTGGAACTGTTATGCCAGGAGCTCATAAACTAAGAGAAAGATAAAAAGAACCAAAAATAAGCTTTGAAGTTTTACATACATACACACATATATATTTTTTTTTAAGAAACAATTTTTTAAATGGGTATGAAAGTTTTTTTATTTGTGGTTTTGTTCATACTGAGAATGAAAATGTACTGTGAAACTTTGACATTTGCCATGAAATGGGAATGCTGAGTTTTGGACAGCTCAAGTAAATTTGATAAACTCCTGCAAAAATGAAGTGTACAACATCTTTAGCCCAACCAAAACCATGAAATGGCTCAACAAGGGGACGTGTAAGTATGACCACCAGTTTTTATTGTGTCGGTCTAATCCCCTTCCACCAGACATTTCTCGGGTGAGAGTCCAGACACACCAACATAAAGCTTCTCATGAAATGACACAAAACATAATAGAGTCCTTGTGTATTTGAAAAGCTCTATTCAGAAACACAGCTTCTAACTTGGCACTTATCTTCAATATATTCATTGTTGTCAGCAGCTATTAAAAACAAGAATAACAATGGCTATTTCCATAACAGCTGTATTTTGAAATCTCAGAGCACTTTGTGAACTTAAGAGACTCAGATGAGATGTATGGACCCATATCATCTATGAGGGAAAGCAGCTCCCCCTGGGGCAAGAACTGGACTTCTGTTCTCAAATATTCTATAAAAAATACAGATAAAACATGAACACAGATTTCTGAAAATGGAGCTGAATTTGGATTTTCAGATAGGCTGAATATGAGATTTGCTCTCAAAGTGTGCCTGAAACTGTATTTAACCTTTGAAAGTATGGAATTTCATTTTAAATGAGCAGCACTAAGTAGGATTTCTCTCTTTTGCACTGGAGAGATGGCATAAGGTTTTGAAATACTGCAATATCAGGCAAAGAAACTGGTGCAAGGAGATAGCAGGGGCTGCAGGATTGTCAGTGCAATAAACATTATCTGCCTTTTGTGTTCCCATTGATACAGCACTGAGGTGGCACCTGGGACACCAGGACTGAGTCCCACTTGTCTGTTCAGGCAAGAGGATCCTCTGTGTTTGTCTCCATCTCTAAACAGAGATCTTTCCTTTGTAGTAGCTTTGGTGAGAAACTGGTCTAAGTTAAAACGGTTTGGTTTGTTTCTGAGTGAACCACAGCTGCTCCAGTTCAGCTAGGGAGAAGTCAGTCAGTGTCCACTTTCCCATTTCTGGACTATGCACTAAATGCAGGCACAGCAAACAACCCTCTGAAAAAACCCCAAGTGCTGGTTTTTTGTCTCCCAGGGAAAGAAAGAAACATCTTCCTACAGCACACCACAAGGGAAGCACCACAAGCCAGTGGCTTGGGGCAGTTCAGAGAAATCATGTCTGCCAAATAAGTTTCTTCCTAGCCCCTTTCTTTGGAAAGCTCCTTCAATCCAGCATTATATGAACTGTATTTTTCAGAGAAATGGTTGCTTGAGGGCCTGATCTGTGCTTAATTGCAAAATAACCATTGCAAATATAATGCCTTTTGACTGAGAAGTCACCCTAGTAATCATCCTACTCTAATGAGAAGTCCACACCACTTGGTGAAAGCCTCAATCACTTCTAAAGTGCTGTGTAACTGTCACTTATGCAAGACAAAACAACAAAAAAAGAGTATTTTGTACTTGCATTAATGGAATTTGCTTGAAGCCAGACTCAGTACTCTGCAACAGGCAGGGGCAAATCAATTCTGGAGAGAATTTTTGTATCACATGCGTTTCTCCATTAGTAAAAGTATAACCTAAACTCTTTTAGGATGGAATAACCGAAACTAGAAGGAAAATACAAAAATAGGCTAGGATGGACCTTATATGTTTAGCTGGGGAAAAGGTTGCAAATACAATAATCTTTGGCTTCTCCTTTTCTATAATTTTCAATCCTTTTCAATCTTGCCAGCATGAATAATTAGAGTTGATTTTTGCTAGGATTATGAAGCAGCTGCAGAATACATAACAAAGTTGAAAAACAGCTGAAAAACCATTTATCTATTTTGTTTTCAATTGATACACTCTTCTACCTGCAGGAAAGTAACCAAGCTGACTATAATGCCATAAGTCACATCTGATCAGCATATACTTTGGGGTTTGGAGAGAATTTTTAAGAAATCTTATGAAACAAAAAAAATAATGCTACTGATGTGTTACAGTCAGGCAAAATATCTTTTTGTGTAGTCAAACAAAATATCCTTTTTGTAGCCCAGAGCAGAAGTCCTAACTCTGAGGTTTCTAGTTCTGCACATAGCCATTTAGTCTCTCTTGCTGAGGACTTTAGTGATTAGTGGACTAAATTTGCAGATAGAAGCTTCTCAGGAAATTATGGAGATATATTTGGATGGGAGTCATCTAAGTTAGTCTGCATCCCCTTTACACACTACAACAGATATATTCAGGTGAAAAACTCATGTCTTTTTAATGTAGATATCTGAAAGTCAGATGGATCACACTTGAAAGGTTCCTATTCCTCTTTTATCTGGATAAGAAGCTTTAAGGAAGCCTTTATAGAAGGGTAGATAGGTGAGGCAATACGTTATTCTAAGAACTGGCAAATGAGGAGAAAAGGTGCATTCAGTTCTGACCCCATTTCATTTTATTTTGCAGCAGTTGTAATTCTCGATGACTTCACTGGTGCAGGAGGTTTTCACCTGGTTTAGTAAGGAAATTAATCTTCTCTGTTGTTTCTCTGTCTTGATCTCTGTGCTGGGAAGTTGTCCCTGGCCCATGCTAACTCCTAAACTGTGCCTGCAAATTGCTTATGGGAGTTTTAGTTCGCCTGGACCCCTTGTTGACAACACAGATGGATGGAGTCCTACTGCCTTGTGCAGTTGTCTGTCACTGTTTAATTTGTTGGTGTAACCCAGCAGAGACAGAGAGATGGATGCATAATTTCCAGACAGCATGTGGGATCTAGCCACCCAGTTTTGGAGGGTAAGAGAAATTTACAACAGGACATGACCAGATCACACCAAAGGACCTACAATCAGCAAAAAAAGCACTGCCCCATGCAAAAAACGTGTCGAGAACCAGCTCCAGAAACAATCAAATAATAACCAGTCGAAAGCAAACAGAACATTCAAAACAGAACATTTATAATGTTTTCAGGCTGGTCTTCAGTCCTTGTGCCTGTGAAGAAACTTTTCCATAAATAAATCACGTGTAGTTTATTTTACCTGGTGTAGATGTTTTGTTTTAAGTTATTTTAAGTCCATTAGGGATATATTAAAACTAAATAAAGGAACTTCTAATTTTTATTCCTGTTCCGCCAACTGAATTGAGCTTGCAGCCAATGTTACCAATGGAGCCTAGAGAGAGGTTAGCTGACCAAATGTAGCAGGTAGACTGCATTGCCAAAATAAAAGTGTCAAGCCATTTGAGATGCCCTGATTTATCTTGCCTGGTCCACAGATGCTCTTCCAGAAGGGCTTATTTTCCCATCATATCTGTCATATCTGTGAGAGCACACAGACGGCTCACATGCCCTATGGCACTTCAAATGGTTACAGACACCCATGTTTAGGCAACTGAATCAAGTCTGTAGTGGCTGATCAGCTTAATTACTCCCTAAGGTCTAACAACTATAACGGAAGCTTAGACATCTGCTGCACCTGTGGACACATGTAGTGTAGGTCTCTTAATCTGTAGAACAATCTAATTTTAAGGACTTGATTTGGTCCATAGATGGACTCCTAGCACCATTTTAAATGCTCTGTGATATGGGAGACATCCTCACAGGGCTGGTCAATGTGACACAATGGGGATACCTGCAGCAGGTATCTAGACCAGCAGCAGAAGGACCAGCAGGGTACCCCAGGGCTTCTCAAACAACCCAAGGCACCTGCCTATGTGCAGATAACTGCACTGAGCCTCATGTCCTCATCATAACCTGAACTCAACCAACAAATCTGGTTGCTTCTTGTCTGTTTAACGCGTATTTTAGTCTTACATACTACACTGAAAAAAACTTCCCACAGATGGTAAATCATTAAATTCCTTCCATTAAGCAAATATACTTTTCTTCAGCTGTGAGTTACCCAGCAACTGACAATTTGGCAGCAATACATTTAGTTTTATGATTAACCTTGTCAATCCACAGGCACTTACTTTCCCAAACAGCCGGCCTTTTCCTACAATATTATTTTTGACAAGTGATGGCTCATTACTCTCTGTTAAACTGTCAGTATTTTAATGTTCAGTTTTCAAATTAGTATCAAAGGTGGATGCACCAATATCCTATATTAAGGTTTTCTCCTACTTTCCACAATAAAGTCTTGCTATACTGGAACTTTCAAGCTGAAATTTCCTTTGCCACGTTTGTTTTTGGATCCCTAGGCACCCTGGGGTCACGGGCTGAGCAGGACTTTCCCTATAAAGGTTTCTCCAAGAAGCTGTAGGTCACCCAAATGCTGGCTGGTGATACAGAGAGCAGAAGGATTTGTTGGAGCCCTTACCATGCAAAAAAAAAAGTGCAAACTGAGTCAAATGAAGAGTTCTGAAAAATGAGGATAGGACTGGGAGTGACAAGGTCTAGGAGAGAAAGAATGGGGAAAGAAGCAGAAGGAAAGATGAAGATCTGTGGAATGCAAAAGGAAAATTGGCTGGTAGGAAAAAAGGGCAGAAAACCAGAAAAGGACAGAAATAAGAGCAGAGTGGAGAGCAGATTCTGCCATGTTTATTGCAGAACATGGGCAAGAGATGAAGGAAAGTGGATGGCTTATGAATTTTAGCATGTATTTAAGATACAGGACCTTTAAGACTCCCTTTCTTCTTGGGAAACAGCTGTGATCAGGACTGCATGGCAGAAATATTTGGTATCATCTCTTGTTCCTCTCTCAAAATGCAACAAACTCTGCAACCCAGAATTTTTGGCCAATCATTCAGCTCAAAAGAGGAAACAGCATTTAGTTTGTAGTATGTTACTAGCTCTTTCTGCATACTTCAAGAATGGCAGCTTTGGGATGAGACTGATCTCTGCATATGGCTATATGAAACACAATCCTTTGAATTTGGAAGTCCTCAGATGGGTGTCCATGCTGGCAGAGATTCTTTCACATCAGAAAGGCACAAGAAAACTGCAGGGAGAGAGAAAGAGCAAATTCAGTAGGATGGACCATGCTCAATTTACCAGAGAAAGAGCCGTGTATTTCCAGATTTTCTTGAGTTCTACCTTGGATGTATTTGTCTTCTGATTTAGTGAAATGCTGTGTATGGCAATAAATCCAACTCTGTTTCCAATTACCAAGAGCTGCAAACACTTACATAATAGCACTGTTGTATTTAAGCAATGAGAAGAACTTGGAGCACATTGCAAGCAATGGTTATCTACATAAATCTGCAGAAAAATCAGGAGTGGGAATCAAACTTCTTGGCTCCTATGCCCTAACTGCAAGACTGAATTTCTTCCCCAGTCATACAGTTTCAACAAGTTCAAGGTGAACTTACTGACAAGGAGATCAGCTTGGGGCAGAAAGCATCGAAAGGAAGAGTGTGCCATGGACTTTGTGTGACTCTCAGTTCCCAGCTGCGTATCTCTGTGGGCGTTTGGTGTTAGAAGAAGGCTGTCTCTAAGTGTTGCTCAGCTCTTTGTCAATGACTAACTCCTCACTGATGTGTTTTCTTCTCTTCCCTCTGGAACAAGCTTTAGTGAAGCTGTTTGCAAAGAAAAAAAACAAATGACAAAAGAAGAGACAGTGGCAGCATGAAAAAGAGGAAAACACCAACCAGCAGGTTTTACAATTAAAAAGTCACTTAGTTACTAAATCTTGCTTTGTTATTGCTACACCCTGGCTCTTAAAAAGCTCTCAGTCGTTGTAGGTCACAGTTCTCAACCCTTCTAGAGATATGTTCCCTCTTTGCGTTATCTGATAGGTTACTGATTTAATTCCCAACTCCTGCAGCCTGTTTCTATGCTTTTCCAGCTGGATTTGTATTCAGGTGCCACTTTTCCTGCTCTAATTGCCAGATTATAACTGCTCTTACATTATGTTCCTAGGAGCAATTCCCTGACTCTCTGTGGTGACAGTATCCTGTATTGCTGGGCTTTCAGGATTTTTGCTTAACTAAGATATTTCCACCTTGATTTTTTTTGTTACGTGCCAAACCCCCAAGGGTTTAGCTGAAATTACTTGGAGCAGTGGAGGTCTATGGCCAGAAAGCAATCTGAAAGCATCCACAGATGACCAGATTTGTCTTGAGGTTTTAAACACTACATTGCAATGCCTAGGAAAGGACTTGTATTGCCATCTGCCAGCATTAACAAATACCAGCTTCTGCTGGTATCTGTGTGAGTGACAATGATGCACAGTCACCAATAGAAACGGAATCAGGAGCATGAAATACGCATGCAACTGCTGCAAACATGGTATTTGTACAGCAGCAGCACTTAGAGGCTGTGATCAGGCTGTGCTCCACTAAGAAAGGTACTGTGCAAACAGAAACACGTGTTCTCCACCTCATTGTAGTTTTATAGCCAAAGCTTGCATAATTTGAGTGTAATTTCCGTAGGTTCTTTCACAATCAAGAAAGACACACTCTAAAAGGTGATTCAGTCTAGCTGATCTCCAGTAAAGCACCTCACCTCTGCTCTCGTTGTACAGCAATGGTTTTCAGTCTTCTTCAGCTTGCAGAAGTCTGAATGTTTCCTCTTGTAGGTACAGAGCCCTGCCTGGCAAACTGAAGCACACTGATGTAAGACTTTCTGAAATGACTCTCACAGGCCCTTCCAGTGTACATGAAATGCATGAGGACAAAAAACCACTGCTCTAGAAGCAGCCTAGGATGACAGCACTCTCAAATTATACATTTCAGGTTAGTATCTTATGTCAGCTGAGATAAATCTAGGCCACCATTCTGGCCCCAGAGATTTCAAAAATCCACACTTCAAATAATTATATTTTATTGGGGATAATTCACCTTCTTACAGTGTCCAATATTTTCTGTTGAATTTGCAGAACATAGTTTTGTGCAATGGGCTTGCGAAGGCAGCTCCACCATTCCCCAGACTCACTTTCCATAGGCCATATTTATTCTTCATCCATTGCATGATAACTTTATTTGCTGGATGACAGCCCAGAGTTATAGAAAAAGAGTGGAAATACTCACTTTTGAGGAAAAAGGCTTGTTATTTATAGCTTTGTAAAGTTTGCACAGTTTCGCAGGTTTCTTTGTGGGGGAGGTATTTTTTAAATAAGACTGTTTAAAAGTTAATGCTTTAGAAAGATAGAATGGAAACAGATATTAATCTCCTTCCAGTGAGGATATATGAGCCACTGTAACATTCCCAGTTAAGTTGTCCTTTTCCTCATTTTCTGCATTTCCTCAAGAGCAGAGCCAGGTTACAAGAAACACTGACTGTCTGAGCTGTGAAATCCTTTTCAGGTGTTATCCCCTCTAGTTCATGGAAAAAAAAGATTCAGCAAATGGCTGAGACACAAATCACTATAAGAAATCAGTGTACACCACATCACTAGGAATTGAGAGACAGCTCACAGCCAAAAAAGAAATCCTTTTCACAATGGATTTCTTGCAGTTTAATCTCATTAACACAGCTGGGGTTTGTGCATTTTGCAAGTCACCTATGAAATGGGAATAATAAATGTGTGGGAGAACACCTTTCCAGTAAATTTAATAAATACAATTTAAATGATGTATTTTTCC
>NW_010161764.1:14093-18277 GCF_000695765.1 Mesitornis unicolor | reverse complement strand
TGCTGAATTTCTACTTGAAATTCAGCTCTTACCTTCCCCCTCTTTCTGCAAGAGATGTTCTGGACCAGCTGCACAGGGACAGGATTATTTGTGATCTCCTGTATTTTCATGGTTTTTCATTGCAGAGCCTTTCTCAGCACAGTCACAGAGCAAACCCATGGCTGCAGAGCCCTCGTGTGGAGAATCAGAAGGTTCTGGCAGCAGGGAACCTTTTTGTTATTTATTTATTTATTGCATGGGAGGAACAAGAAGGCCGTCCTATGGATTGCTGTGGCAGAAACAAGTCTGGGCAAAACATCCTGGAACACTGGCCCAGGCTGCCCAGAGAGGTTGTGGAGTCTCCTTCTCTGGAGACATTCAAAACCCGCCTGGACACGTTCCTGTGTGACCTGGTCTGGGTGTTCCTGCTCTGGCAGGGCGGTTGGACTGGACGAGCTTTCGACGTCCCTTCCAACTCCTAATGCTCTGTGATTCTGTGATTGTGCTAACTCCAGCATCTGCTTCATCCAGCTCGAAGCATCAGCAAGCCTTCTTATCCCGAGAGCTGAAACACAGAAGCCAATATTCCTCTCATCTTTGCCTAATTTAATACTCCCAGTTAGGAGGGTTTTGACAGTGCTTCTCCCTTGAGGTTTTGCCACTTGTATTTGAAAATATAACTATGCCATCTGCATTTCACAAACCCAACCAATGTTTCTATCTATAAAGGCAGAAGAAATATGGTATTTCGGTGATTCATTCTAACAGTCCTGGAGTTTCATGTTATCTTCTGAGAGGTGCAACCCTGCCTTAGGAAAAGCTACCTTATTTTTTGAAAAAAGCTTTCTAGAATAAAGGTTATCAGCATGCTTGTATGTACAAGAAAATCATTCTGTGTAGTATGCATCTGGCCAGCATTCAGGGAAGGCAGAACAGAACTGTGGACAAACTCAGAAGCAGGCACATATTTAGCTTTGGCTGGTACTGCCTTTCTCTATCATCTTTTAGCTTTCCAGCTGTACTGTTTCTGTGCATATAAAACATTTTTTGTGAACAACTGGCTATGTGTCAAAGTTAGCAGGGATTTGGTTGACTTTTAACCAGATAGAGAACTTTACACCTTGTCCTTGACTTTAATACCCATGCATGTTTTCATCAGACCTAATCAAACATTGCTGTATGTTACACGTTGCACTTTTACTCTAATCCAACCCAAAACAGTGCTAAAGTAACCTACATAAACAACACCTGCCTGCTGATAACAAAAATAAATGGGTGCACCTGCATTTATGTCAGGAATCAAGGCACTGAAGTTAAGACCTGTAATTAGGTCCTTACATGCTTTTTATGGGGGGAAGAAAAAAGATAGGGAATAGGGCAAATTCTTGATATTGGAATGGCTGAATGTGCCACCATCTTCTGGAGGAACAATTTCTGAGTGCAGAGCCCATAAAAGGTTAAGATCTCCTCTGAGAATATTTAACTTTTCTAGAGATTTTAAACCCATATTTGCAGAAATTGTAAGCCCTTAGCCGAGCTAAGGTTAAAGTGTTTTTAAAGGTTAAGTTTTTAAAAAAGAAAAAAAACGAACAGGACTGGGAATCTGAACCAGATCAGGACTCAGCCCTATCAGCTTTGAAAATCAAGTTAGCATAGGCACCTGCACAACTGCTTTCCTATGCAGTTTAACCATTCCTCTTGCTGTTTGCAGCCACTCTAGATGTAGGGAGCAATGCTATCACAAAAAGAGGGAAAGACGCCACAAGCTAATACATATGGGTCCTATGCCCTCACTAACACTGAAGAACAGTTCATTTTGTGTGAAAAAGTGTGCAGCACCAATATGGACCTCAGAAGTCTGATCATATATCATAGGAGACAGTCTAATCACAGTTCAGGCAAAACAAGGACCCTTGAAGTACAGTGTCAGGAAAAGCACCAAACAGGCACATTTCCAGTGCATGGATCACAAAGTGGACACTTGCCTTAATGAACTGGGGAACTGCCATAAATGAAAGACAGAGTCTGTGACTCACAGCTTATGGACTGTTAAGTATGGGAGCTGAACATGAATGTCCACTGCTGCATGAAGAAGAATCCAGAAACATCAACATCATATTCTTCCCAATGCAGGACTTGAGGATGAAAATTCAGGTGTTATCCTCCCTGTCAAAAACTTTTATATTAATAAATATAAAAGACTTAAACAAATATAAAATAAATATAAAATGCTTTAATAGCCAGAGAAATAATAAAAGGGTGAATATAACCCAAGAAAGTTGCAGAAACTAAGTGCATGTTTTACAGTTTAAATTGCATTACTATTATAGAGGTTTCTTCTCCACAGTAGTATTCTAAGTATTCTTTCTTTTTTCCCAATACTTAGATTTAGACTAACAATGATTCTTGAATTAGACTGTTATCAGTTTTGCTAATAATAAATTCTTGGCTTGTTATGCACATATAAGTCATGCTGCTTCGTTGCCCGTAAACAAGACTTTGAGCACACCACCAGCTATCGCAATGATCCATACTATGTGTACTTATATAAATATATATAGTATGCACACATATATATACACACACATTTACATATGTATACCCATTTTACTAGCAGAAACTCATTCTGATGAGAGTGAGGATCAGTGAGGAGGTACAGGATCAGGCCATCCGTACCATTCACATGTGTGAGAGGACTTAGTGTTTTCTGTCCAAGTTTATCTGTGTGCCTGTCTGTGTGTGTATATTTAGATAAATATGCATGTGTGTGTATATATATGTATGTATGTATGTATATAGGTATAAGAATGCATGGGTGCCTTTTGGAAGTACATGCTTAGCCTTGCTACTGGCTGTATGAGGGAACACAGAGCTGCAGCAGACTCCTATATAGTGAACTATTGGATTCAGCAAACCCAAGCACTTTCCTCTCAGGCCTTCGCACAAGGGATTCACCGCTTCCTTACCTTGTTATAAGGGACTGCAAGTTTTTGGTAGCACCTGTGAGCTCATCAAACTGTTTGAGAACAATCTCTTCAGGGCAAATGTGAACAATGTTACTCTCATCACTGATTTACTTTTTATTTCAGTGTACCTTACTGTGCTGTCTTCTCTCTCAGCAGCCCCAGAGCATGAATAGTTGAGCAGTAAATAAAAAAAGGAACAGTCTCCTTTCACTCTGTAACACGGCCATCAGCACCTGCATTGGCTCTGGCTGGGACAGAGTCAACTTTCCTCATAGCAGCTCCAGTGGTGCTGTGTGTTAATTTGTAACTAAACAGTGGTAATAACACTGCCTGGTAATTTGGATTGAATTCCTTTGCAGAGCTTGGGTCAGTTGTCTTGGCTGTCCCCCCACCCCCCTCAACCTCCTGCCCACCCCCAGCCTACTCTATGGGGGGTCAAAGTGAGAAACAGTGAAGGCTTTGGTGCTGTGCGAACACTGTTCAGCCAAAACACTGGTGCATTACCAGGGCTGTTTTGGACACAAATACAAAACATAATACCATACTAGCTGCTATGAGGAAAGTTAACTCTGTCTCCAGCCAGAGCCAGTACAACGACGTACTTTTGCTTTCTATGAAGCCCTTTGGGCCTAATGACACAACGACTCTGTTTTTCTCTGTTTGTAAGCTGAGTTGGCAAGGACCTGGCACAGAGGAGCGAGTAAGAGCAGGGCAAAGTAGCCTTTCAGCTCTGAGAAACCCTTCACTAATGAGGAGACCTCTCTTTTCATGTGTCCAGGAAGGCAGTACACCAATTTCTGAGCGCAGAGCCATACCACCACACCTTGAAGTTCGCTCCTGAAGCAGTCTCTGAGGATTGTCCATGATACCTATGGAAACAACGGTCTGGGTAAGCCAGAGACCTCATAGCTCCCCATCCCTCCCAGCAAATGTCCCCAGGCCCGCTCTGGAACAGCCTCTCCCTGCACCCCAGATTTCCACCTCCCCACCTCAGAAGCAGCGCTGAAGGAAATGCAGACTCCCACAGCTATTCGGGTTCAGGTAATGCGTTTAAACCGGTTTTTAAACCATTTAAAAGTGACGGCGCTCACACCTGACCGACGGAGCTTTCCCTCCTCCCCTCTCCTACTGAAAAACCGCGCCGTGGGCGGTGCCTTCTCTCGCTCCCGCGCGCACGCGCGTCACGTTGGCGCATGCGCAACGGCGATGCGGCCGCGGGGCAGCAGTTGATGGGGTTCG
>NW_010161764.1:7015-14071 GCF_000695765.1 Mesitornis unicolor | reverse complement strand
GCCGGGACGGGACCGGCGATGTCGGTGGCGCAGGACCGGCTGGAGCCGGCGGACGATTGCGGTAGGTGCCTGTTTTCCTGGTAGGGACCCAGCGGAGCTCCGAGCGGGCAGGGGGCTGAGGGGTGTGAGGGAACGGGATGGGGGCTGGGCTAGCGCGGTCGTCCGGCGCGGCAGCGGTCTGGGTGTGCGCATGCGCAGTTGCGCTGCGTGGAGTCGGTGCTCGGCGGTCGCTGCAGGTATTTTGGAAACGGCATTAACGCTGCTTTTTACTGCCCGCAGTCTCGGATGTCTTTGAAATTGTGCTCCCCATTACCATCTTGGAGCTGAGCGACGTCGATTTTCTCGAAGATGACGCCGAGGAGGGAGCAGCTTCTGCGTTGGAGGAACAGAATGAGCAGGAGATTGACTTAATCAGCAGCGCTCTCCTAAAAACCAATGTGACACCTTCAGATGACAGTAACAGTGTAAGCATTTGCGAAGAAAATAACACTTCTTCAGATACGATTGACAGTAGGGATTACTGTGATGAAGAATGCCTTGCTAAGAGTGTCTGTGGCAGATCAGAACCATCTTTAAGTGATTGGTGTGTTGCAGGCACAGATAAATGTAGTCAAAATAATGTGTTCCCAACATCATCTTGCAAAACAGTGCTTACAGAGGTGAACGAAACCAGTGACAGAAAAGAAGGTGATGGTGATGATGGCTTTAAGATTCCTCCTTTCCTTTCCTCTGCTCACAATGAGACCATTAAGCCAAGCAGACAGTTGGCCCGGGCGACGACACCCAGACACGAAGAGGAACTTGTCAGCATTGCAAGCCTGCTGTTTGGTGGCAGTCAAGGGGAACAACCAGAAATCCACAAGGAGGTGGAGGACGTTGTTCGAATGAAAGGTACATTGTTAATAAGACTAGTGCAAGAGTTTAAAAAAACTGGTAAATCTCAAGTTTTTTAAATGGTTAGGAAAGTGTAATGGAAGAATGCCAGACATGTTTATTTTAGAGTAAGCATTTCAATGTAGATTAATATTGTGTGCAGCTGGAAGACAGTATTGGCTGGAGCATGCTTAGTTCTTTCATGGACTTCTGTGAAAAATAGTGAAACTACAATAAATCGCTACTGTTTCATTCTGCTGGAGTTTGCAAGAAGGTGGCTTTTCTTTAGGGAAAAGGATCTGAAAATAAAAACTTAGGTTAAATGGGTTTTTAATGCCAATTAGAGATATTAGGGAGAGAAAACCAACAGGCAGTAACTCTCAATATAAGCAGAGAGTGGGAGAAGCATAATTTAGGTTTAAACTTCACCATTTCTTTTAGCAGATGGAAGTCCTTAAGGAAGAAGGGCGTAGGGAAGTACTATGAGTAATCTTCCCATCAGAAGGAGCATTGTACTTGTGAGGATGCAGCTGTAGCAAAGTTAGGTGACAGCACCTCCATAGGAATTTTGACATCAAGCTGTTTCAGTAAAAAACTGTAGGGGAATGCAGTGTTGTCCTGTGAAATTCAGAGCTTTGAGTGAAAAGAGGAAGTGGAAACAAGGAGGCTCTTAACTAGGATTTCTTCTCTTAAAGGATTATTTAAATGTTTGGGGAGGGGGGGAGGCATGGAGAGAGATGTTGAAGTGGAGATAGGAAAATATGAATGAAGCAAAAGGAGTGAAGAGCAAGCAAGTTGCTAGACAATTTGGGATTATTACTACCAATTAATGTTGAACATTTGTGGTTATATGAAATGTCACGCACATAACCTTTTTATCCCACTGTAGATGCTCATTCTTCAAAGAATGGAACTAATGAAGCTAATAACAGAAAGAGAAAGAGAACCAGATTTGAAGAGGAAACTCCAAGTTCTGGTTTGGAACATGACTTGAAAGAAGAACCAGAATTTACCTATAACTGTTCTGCTCCGTTTCTTAATGGATGTTCTCCTTCAGAAGAATTGCTAAAGAACATAGGGAAACCAGAGATAAATGCTTCCGCTTCTACAGAATCAAGTACTACTGGGGACCATATTAATAAGACATTAAAGCCATTTCCTAAGAAAAGATACCGGAAAGAAAAAGTTGTTTCTCCTCATGCAGACCCAGAGGAATTCCTAAGCCAGCAAGAAGGTTCAGCATGGCTAAGTAATATTGTGACCATGAAACCTTTTCCTAAGCATGAAAGATTGAGTTTGAAGTGCAGGTTTTGTAGTTCTGTGTACAAATGCAATGCACATCTAAAGAAACACGTTTATTCCGCTCATAAAGATAAGAAAATACATAAATGCTGCTTTTGTAAAAGAAGTTTTTTCTTTTCTGTCAACCTTAAGAATCACCTTAAATTTCATAAAAAAATGACCAGGTTGCAAAAGGCAAGAAAAAATAGAATGAATGCGAGAAAAGTTAGGCAGAGAACATCTGAGGAAAGAAAATCTGAGACCAAGAAAAAAGAAGGTAAATATGAGAAATTTTTCGTCAAAATTGAAAGGGACTTTATACCTCCGGGTGTGCCGGTTAGTTTTTTCTGCAAAATTTGTTTATTTACTTCATCAAGTCCTAGGAATTTTATTCGGCACATGAAGGGACATAAAGGGAGACCACCGTACCAGTGTCCTCGATGCGATTACTCCTGCTTTAGTTTATCCTATCTGTTAAAGCACATGTACTGGCACGCTGGCTATAAGCTGTACCAGTGCAGGTTTTGCACCTTTTTTTCTTTATATTTTGCAAGCATGGTAAGGCATAGCTACGTGCACACGGGGGCTAAACCGTATTCTTGTGAGCTGTGTCAGTTGGCATTCGCAAGCACCACTGAGTTAAAGAGACACAGAAGACGACATGCAGGCAAAGAAACACGCCAAGGGCAGCAACTCGACATCATAAGTGGAAGAAAGGTAACTGGAAGACCGTTAAAGAATTACACATGTGATGAATGTAACATAGTGTTCTACACTAGAGGACATCTCAGCATTCATAAGAAGTTCCATGAACAGTTTAAGGCTACTACAAATGGTTATAGGAATCGGAGCAATAAGTATCGCAAAACCAAAGTACACAGAAGTAATGATGGTTTCCGGGACTCTGTTTCTCTGTCTCATTCTGGTAGAGAAAATGATTGTTTCAGTGGGGGCATGCTGGCTCCAGAAGTAGACTTTGAGCAGGCAGATAATGTGCATGACAATAAGAAAATGTGCTCTGGAAAGAAATTCCCTGAAAACAGCCAAGGAAGGAACAGCTTGACTGCTATTAGGAGTAGATCAGAAGTTCCTCTGGATTCATACAAAACGGACACTGGGATTTGCAAATCTCTCCTCAACTCCAAGGCCCGTCACTCGCAAGCTCAAGATAATGATGCATATCACAGATTCGTGGAAAAGTTGAAGGATACATGGCCTTCCAATTTGTCTCCATTCAAAACATACAAGTGCCAACACTGCAGTTACGCTACTGGTGTTCATAGCGACTTTAAGCTGCATCTAAAACTACATACGGATGAAAGACCATTTGCGTGTAAAGAATGCAGTAAGACGTTTAAAACATCAAACCAGTTGCAGAAGCACAGCCTTATTCACATAAAGAACAGATATGAGTTTAGCCGTTGCTTCTATGTAGATAGCAGTTTAGAGAATCTTGAACTGCACCGTGAAATGCGTGTAGGCATGTATCCGGAAAGAGATTTTTGTTCCTCGGAAGGTTCAAACGGAATCGGTTCCTTGCTTGGTTCGGAAGTCTGTGGAGTGCAGCCAGATGTCCAGAGGCGCAAAGGAAATGATTTGCTAGCACAAAGTCAGCCACGGTTCTACCAGTGTGCAGAGTGTGAGTACACTACCTACATTTTAGGCAATCTTAAACTACACGTGAGGACTCACACAGGTGAGAAACCTTACAGCTGCAGTGTTTGTCAGAAGAGGTTTCGTACTTCCAGTCACCTGAGAAGACACAGAATCACACATTTTAATATGGGGTATCTCAAGTGCAGGAACTGTGACTATTCAACAAACAAATGGTTGTCCTTGAAACAACACCTGGCTTCACACTCTTGTGGGGAAAGCTCGTCTACTGGCTGTCTCTACGAACAAAAGCAGCTCCCTATCAAAACATACACGTGTAAAGTATGTGGCTATTGTACAACCCACAGTGGAAACTTGAAGTCACACCTGAGAATTCACACAGGGGAGAAGCCCTTCAAGTGCAGTCGGTGCGCTGTGGCTTTCCGCACATCCAGCCACCTGAAGCGCCACTTTGTGACTCATTTAAAGCTGCGCTGCAGAAGGTGTAGATTTTCTACTTTAGATAAACATGCTTTCCAAAAGCATGTGAAAACCCACAAAAAAATGTTCAAGTGTGGAAGGTGTAACGTGATGCTGCCTTCCAAAAAACTTCTGGAAAAGCATAAGCGGCAACATAGTCTTGGAATATAAGCTTGAGAGTTGCACCTTGGCACTTTGCATGTCCTGAATTTGTTTTTTGGTTTGCATTCCACTGCTGTCTCCAGAATGAGGGCTGGCAGTGGATTCATCCAGCGTTTTGATCCAGAGAGTGAAACATGGGGTACTGGTTTGTTCCAGGTTCTTCTGAGAGCTTCAGTTCTAGCACAGGTGGTGGTTAATGAGATCTTGGCGGTGCTTTTTCATGCCCAAGTAATTTTAATAGCATGAGGTCAGTTATGATTTGACCAGTGTTCATAAGTTTAAGCAGTCTGTGATGTTTATTTTCTTCTAAAAAAACGAATTTAAAAAAAAAATCTCTTGGCTAACTGAAAGAATGTTTACGAAAATGTTTTCTGTATGTATATATGTAAAAGGTTTAATAGGCTGTTTCCTTGTCTGTACTTTTGATAATTCTTCAAGTAGTTTGTAAGAAACTATAATGTCCTTTATCAGATGTTTTATGATAGTGATCCTTAAACCAATCTTCATTAATTTTATGTAAATATCTAAAGCTAATTTAGTATGAAATGCCTTATCTTTCCTCAGACTGGTAGTTACTGTGCTCTTTTGGTTCTTAAAATAGACAATATCATACTTTTAAAAGAACTTTTCTGTTAATTTAACCACTTGCTGTTACCTTGCAAATACTACTTTGTTACAATAAAAACTTTAGCAGTATCTTGAGCTGTAAAATTCTTTTTGTTAAAAAGCTTTACTATGCATCCAAAATACCACGTATAAAGTGCCAGACAGCCATTGTTATCTGGTTTGGTGAAGACAGATGGATGTTTCTTCCACTTTATATCCAAATCTAGACAAATCTCTGCTTGTTTTACAGAGTTACACAGTGCTAGAAACTGTGGACATCACTGACTGTAATATATTCAGTGGTATTTGTAACTGTGGTGTTACCCTCCTGTGTGAGGAAAGGCAGCAGCAAAGGGCTGCTGCTAACGGTCCCCTAATGCTACAGCTCAGTCCATGAAACAGCAGAGTAAACCTTAATTAGAAATTAAATCCAATCTTAATTTAGAGACTAAACATGAAACAACCACTGCTTTTTTACTGCTGTCAAATGTATGTTTTTCTTTAGATAGATAATATCTCGCAGAGCCTTTCTGGTAACATAGGAGACAGGTTGGAATTAGTTGCCCAGAGAGGTGGTGGAGTTCCCATCTTTGGAGATACTCAAAAGAGACCTGAACATGGTCCTGGGCAACCAACTTTGGGTGGCCCTGCTTGACCCCCCGAAGGCCCACAGCCATTCTGTGATTTGGAGCATAATGATCCAAAAGCAGATCGAAACTCATGAATAGATGCATGTGTTTAAGGCCAGATCAGCAAAATAAAGAAAAGCATTTCTGGGAAGTACTAACACTTCTACAAATGTGGAGGAATTTTTCCCTGCATTTTACTGCACAATTCTGATTGTTTATTTGAAGAAAAAAAGCAAAATGGGTACAAAGAGGGAACAAAAACAGTGAAGATAATTGTAAGCATCTATATCAGGTAAGAATAGGGAACCTAAATCTGATAGAGAATAATTGCTTAAAAATATGGTGTACAATCACACAGGGAGCCTAATTTAAGGGGGATGTATTCACTGAAGAAAATTTTAAAATGAGTTTGTAAGCACCCTAAGTTTCTTTTAGTTGTACGTTGTTCTTTTAATTACTTCAGGTGGTTGCGTCTAATTAAAATAGTTTTATGACTCGTGAGGTTCCCCTCTGTTCCTTATGCAAGGCTTACGGGGACTGAAAGTGATTCTGTCTGCTAAGACTCAGAAATTTAAATGTAAAGGGTTTAAAAATAGAAAGGACATGGGCAGTTCTTGATATTTTTATTTTTTTTGGTAGCTGAAAGTGTAATATTTCTTATCTTGCAGTTTTAACAAAAAACATAACCCTTCTTAAATCACAGAATCACAGAACGTTATGGATTGGAAGGGACCTCAAAAGCTCATCCAGTCCAATCCCCCTGCCGGAGCAGGAACACCCAGAGGAGGTTGCACAGGAAGGCGTCCAGGCGGGTTTTGAATGTCTGCAGAGAAGGAGACTCCACAACCTCTCTGGGCAGCCTGTTCCAGTGCTCTGTCACCCTCACTGAGAAGAAGTTTCTTCTCAAATCATACTATGATTTTTTCTGTTTTTAAAAAAAATTGCTTAATTTTCTTTATGAACGCATCTTGAATTTGGACAAAACAGTAAAATGTGGCAGGGAATGCCACTGATGACAAACCTGAGCAAATGGGTGTCGTTTTATTTACTATGCATTCTCGTAAATAAGTGAATGGAAGTTAAATACCAGGGGAAGGAAGAGAATATAGGAGAATCAGACCATGCTGCAGTGCTGTTAACCACCATTTATCTACTGCAGAAGGAAGGATATGGGACAATTTTGGTTTTTCTTTTATGTCACTACCTCAGATTTCATTTGGGCTACAGTGCGGGTGTGTAAATGAGCGTTTTTCTTCTGTAAATGACACATTGGTCAAGTCTGGTTTTCTTCTGGTGGCCTCATCCTCCCTCTTGTGTGTCCGCGGGGGAATTTGACACAATTTAAGGAAACATCAAATCCTGCAAGAGCAGGCTCGGCCCCCTCCGCCGTGCGCACCTCCAAGCCCAGAGGTGGCGGTGCCGCAGAGCAGCC